>NC_057714.1:58647827-58718748 GCF_004010195.1 Chiloscyllium plagiosum
TGTTCTTGTACATCAGTCAATGAAAGCAAGCATGCAGGTACAGCAGGCAGTGAAGAAAGCAAATAGCATGCTGGCCTTCATAACAAGAGGAATTGAGTATAGAAACAAAGAGGTTCTTCTGCAGCTGTACAGGGCCCTGGTGAGACCGCACCTGGAATATTGTGCGCAGGTTTGGTATCCAAATTTGAGGAAAGACATTCTGGCTATTGAGGGAGTGCAGCGTAGGTTCACGAGGTCAATTACCGGAATGGCGGGACTATCTTACGTTGAAAGATTGGAGCGACTGGGCTTGTACATCCTTGAGTTTAGAAGGCTGAGAGGGGATCTGATTGAGACATATAAGATTATTAAAGGATTGGACACTCTGGAGGCAGGAAGCAAGTTTCCGCTGATGGGTGAGTCCCGAACCAGAGGACACAGTTTAAAAATAAGGGGTCGGCCATTTAGAACAAAGTTGAGGAGAAACTTCTTCACCCAGAGAGTCGTGTGTGTGTGGAATGCTCTGCCCCAGAAGGCTGTGGAGGCCAAGTCTCTGGATACTTTCAAGAAAGAGTTGGATAGAGCTCTTAAGGACAGTGGAATCAAAGGTTATGGGGATAAGGCAGGAACAGGATACTGATTGAAGATGATCAGCCAGAATCATAATGAATGGTGGTGCTGGCTCGAATGGGCAGAATGGCCGACTCCTGCACCTATTGTCTATTGTCTATTGCTACAGAAGTCTCTCCAAACATCAATCCATGATACATGCTGTGTAGATATGAAGTTAGAATCATGCTGGCATATTTACTTCTGAAACTACATCGAGACTGAAATGAACAGATGTCAAGGCAAAAAAAAGTGCAATTTATAAAAATGTAAAAATTTATGTGCAGTTCTTTGTCACCAATGTCACCAAAGTTCCCTCAATAAGTCTTATTCTTTCTCGCCTCATTGCAGATTAGTGTCGTCCCTTGTTCTGCAGCTGGGCTGGAGGGATCCTGTTTGGCAGTGGAGTTTGCTGGCACTCACAAGGACCTGCAGGGATTCAGACACCTGCGCATGTCTTTCAGGTAAGATATAGCAAGAAATTTTACTGGGCAGACAGAATTCCTCAGATAAAAAAATCAACACAACTCAAACTTAGCCAAACATAAGATTCAGCTGAATGTCTCTGGAGCTGTTACAAACAAGCTCCTATTGTGCATTGCTCAAATCTTATAATAATAGAAGGGTCTTGGGAGTCATAACAACCTTTTCTTTCAAGGGGTCTAATTTTGAGTAAACATCACAGGTACAAGGTTCATAAGGATTACTGGAACATATCACACCTCCCTCTGTCTATAATACTAACTGGGAGCTTGTGTCTGGCAAAATTTCAAATTCTCATGCAACTTAAATTCCATTTTAAATTTAACACCTTAGTTGTGGGATTGATTTTGAAATTTTCTTCACAATAAAGCAAAAAAACATTCAGCCAAAATACATGCTTTATAATCCTAAACAGAGAATAAAAGCAGCAGCAAAGATGACATGACCAAAAAGCTTCATTAAAATGCAGTTTATGAATTCAAAACTCAGAAATTAACTCATCTGTCTTCTTTTGATCGTCTGTGAAGTGATGGTAGGTATAATCAACATTGCTATCAAACAGCACTTGCTTAGCAATAACTTGCTCACAGACAGTCAGTTTGGGTTCTACCAGGACCAGTCTGCTCCTGAGCTCCAGACATGAATACAAAGTAGAATTCCAGAGGTGAGGTGAGAGAGAGTGACTGACATCAAGGCTGCATTTGATCAAGTATGAAAGCACTCCAGCCAATAGGAATTTTAGGGGTGGGGGATCTCTTTTGGATGAAGTCATACCTGGCACAAAGACAGCTGTAGTTGTTGGAGGTAAATCATCTCAGCTCCAGGACATTGCTGCAGGAGTTTCTCAGGGTTGTGTCCTTGGCCTGATCATCTTCAGCTGCTTCACCAATGACCTTCCCTCTATCATAAGGTCAGATGTGAAGATGGGTACTGATGATTGCATAATGTACAGCACCATTCACAACCAGTCAGATACTGAAACAGTCCATGTCCAAATTCAACAAGACATGGACAATGGTTTGGGCTGACAAGTGGCAAGTAATATTCAGCTACCAAAGTGTTATGCAATGACAACATCCAACAAGAGGGAGTCTAACCAATGTCTCTTGACATTCAATGTTTCACTATCAACATCATGGGGGTTACCACTGACCAGAAGTTGAATTGGACTCTCCACATGAATATTGTGACTACAAGAGAAGGTCTGATGATAGGAATAGTGCAGCAAGTAACTCATCTCCTCACACACCAAACCTGTCCACTACCTGGAAATCACAGGTCAGGAGTGGGTCGATATATTCCACATTTGTGTGGCTGAGTGCAGACCCAACGACACACCGTAAACGTGACACTATCCAGGACAATTCAGACCAATTGACTGGTATCACAAACATTCACTCCAGCCACCACCAACACTCAGCAACTCCAGTATGTACCATCTACATTTTTAAGGTAGCATCTTCCAAACCTGTGACCACTACCCTACAAAAGGACAAGTCACTGATAGTTGGGAACACCACCTGCTACAAGTTCCCCTTAAAGCCAGTCATCTTCGTGACTTGGAAATATATTACAATTCCTTCGGTGTCACTGGGTCAAAACCCTGAAAATTTATCCGAAATGGCAATATGGATGGACCTACAGCAGACGAATTGCAAAAGTCCAAGAAGACAGATCACGACCACCTTCAAGGATCAACAATATTTGCTGGCACATCCAGCAATAACCAGATCCCCTAATGTACAAAAGGAAACTCAACTTTGTGTTACATCAAAGTGTTCATTTTGTGCATATACTTTAAATATTCATATTTAGAGCTCGTAAGTTTATTGTTTGTGAGCATGAAGGAATCTAGGAAGAACAAAAACATAGAAATATAGAAGATAGGAACAAGAGGCGGCCATTTGGCACTTCAAGCCGGCTCTGCCATTCATTTTATGGCTGATCATCCAACTCAATAGCTTAATCCTGCTTTCTCCCCATAATCTTTGATCCCATTTGCCCCATGTGCTCTATCATGCCACCTCTTGAATACATTCAATGTTTTGGCATCAATTACTTCCTGTGGTAATGAATTCCACAGGCTCACCACTCTTTGCGTGAAGAAATGTCTCCTCTTCTCTGTCCTAAATGGTCTACCCGGATTCCTCAGATTGTGATCCCTGGTTCTGGACACACCTACAATCAGGCATTCTCCCTGCATTTACCCTATCTAGTCCTGTCAGAATTTTAGTTGAAACTTTATTGCTGGAACAGCACAGCAGGTCAGGCAGCATCCAGGGAACAGGAGATTCGACGTTTCGGGCCTGCAGACCTCACTTTCTCCTGTCAGAATTTTATAAATCTCTGGGATCCCCCTCATTCATGTGAACTCCAGTGAAAACAATCCTAATTCAGTCAATTTCTCCTCATAAGTCAGTCCTGACATTCTTGGAATCAGCCCGGTAAACCTTTGCTGCACTCCCTCGAGAGTGTGAGACATTATGTTTTAGGTTATCTTTACTAAGTCACTCTCCAGCTTGCTATATTCATTAATATCAGGTTCCTGTTCATTCATTTGTAACCCTTTACTAACCTGTTGTTTACTTAAACATGGTTTCATTTTATATATTTTACTATTACGATATAGACTAAAATTAAACACCCCTTTCACATTAAACCTTTATCCGGCCTATCTCTCCATCAAAAGCTACCTCTGAATAAGTGTCAATATCAAAAAGAATACCATCCCCATCAAGTCTCCACAAAACATTATAATATTAATCAGCCCTTACCAACCATCTGTCAGACCTAAATCGATTACAGAACACCAATCATTTTTCCCAATTACTTAGTAAGTACCTTTTAACTGGGCCTTCGTCCCTTTCAGAAACTAACTGTCAAACAGCACTGAAATGAAGTTGCATGAATGAATGAAACCCATACTGGCAAACAGTAAATATATCTCACAACTCAGCTGCAGTAATCAGTTTAATATCCTTTATATTTTATTAAGTACAGGTAAAATCTCTAACTTATTTAAAGCATATAGGCCTAATATTTTTACTAACATTTACTAACTTCAAAGACAAAAGGACTAATACCTTTTAATTATGCAAGCAGACCAGACAGACACTTTTAATCCCATCAGAAGTAACAGCCAGCACTTAACACATGTTTTAACCCATCTCCTGTCTCCCAGGACAGAAGCCGCTCAAATCTTTGTGTACTATGAATAAAACAATGTAACACCAAAGTAATGGAATTTTAATATAGGTAAGAACTGTCAATAAAGGGGCTGTTATAAGAAATGTATTTTGGGATTTGTTTGCTGCCTCAAACTTGTGCAACTTGCAGTTGCTGAATAAAGGAGGCTATTTTCACCACTCACCAATTTCAGTCGTTATTTGAACATAATCCCACAAGAGCAAAAGCATCCTTCCTCAGAAAAGGAGACCAAAACTGCACACAATATTGTAGGTGCGGCCTCATCAAGGTCCTGTATAACTGTAACAACACATCCCTGCTCCTGTACTTGAAACCTTTTTACAATGAAAGACAACATACCATTTTCCTTCTTTACCACTTGCTGCACCTGCACTCACCTCAGCGACTGATGCACAAAGACATCCAAGCCCCGCTGCACACTCACTTGTCCCAATTTACAGCCATTCAGGTAGTAACATGTCTTCTTGTTTTGGCTTCCAAAGTGAGTAACCATACATCTATCCAAATTATACCCCATCTGCCATTGATTTGCCCACTCACCCAACCTGTCCAAAGCATGCTGAAGATCTTTGCATCCTTGTCACAGTTCACTCTCCTGCCCAACTTGGTATAATCTGCAAACTTTGTGATGTTACATTTTGTTCCCTCCTCTAAACCATTAATATGTATTGTGAACAGCTGGCATCCCAGCTCTGATCCCTGTGGCACTCTACTAGTAAATGCCTGCCAATTTGACAAGGGCCCATTGATTCCTATTCTTCGTTTCCTTTCTGCCATTCAGTTTTCTATCCATCTCAATATACTTCCCCCAATCCCATTCACTTTAATCTTGCACAAAAATCTCTTATGTTGGACTTTATCAAGCTCTTTCTAAAGGTCCAAATAAACCATATCAACTTACTACCCCTTGTCAACTCTAGAAGGAAAGAAATTGTTCATTGACAGTAGAATCGAGAATCAAGGGATATGAAGTTACGCGACTGGGAAAAGATCTAAGGATGCATCAAAGTTGTTTTTACGTACAACATGCTTTTGATGTAGAAAGCTTGACCGGGGATTGTAATTGAGGCTTTCAAAAGGCAAATAAGTACCTGAAGAAAAAAGGTTTTGCAGAGTTATGGGTCCAGAATGCAAGAGTAGGATGAGCTGAGCTGCTTACAGGGTGAACATGAATATCACAGGCTGAATGGCCTCCTTCAATGCTGTAGCTTTTCTATAATTCTGTGATCTATTGTAACAAAACCTGAGCTGAATCTTCATTTTAAATACCACCTATTATCTTAATCAATAATGAAGATTTAAATCAATGCTGTGTACATTCCACAATATAGAGGGCAGATGTTCATATCAACAATATCTATTAATCAGTCACTTCAGTTGATTTTTGATGTTTTTGCTGACCACACAGATCATTTGCAACTAAAACGTTGCCTCACTTATTTTCTCACATTCAACATCAATCATCATGATTTGGATTGCAACTCCTCCAAGGGACTGTAACTCCTTGAATGCCACATTCCAGACACTTTAATCTCCGACCCTTCTAATGGTTACTGTCATTCAGCTTCTTCTTCAATCCAGTTAAACTAATCAACATTATTCATTCTCCAAGTTTTTGTTGATGCTTTTCCTCTCAGTTCATGTTTGCTTTCTGATTCCATGTTCCTAAGCTGTGCCATTTTGTTTGTCTTTTCCAAAATAGCACTGCCCCAAATTTCTGCCGCTTTTACTCTCCAATCAAACACTATATCATTATCCTTCCTTTCCATTAATATCCATTTGCTTACCCTTTACCTTGCATTACTGACCCATGTTCTCCTCTGCCTTCCTCATCCATTTATCCACTATTATGGTTACTGGCCACAACTTGCTGAGGTACCATTGGCATCTATATAGTGTCACAGTCAAAAGTGTGGCCCTGTAAGATATCTTCTTCTCTACCTTTAAGGAAGAAGCCATTGATTACGTGCACTGGCAAGGTTGCCTCTGCAATCTCTAAACTAGGTCAGGAACTGAAAGCTCAGAAGGTACGCTATCGAATGGGCTGCCAGGGGAAATGGTAGGTACAGTTATAACATTTAAAAGACATTTGGAAGGGATATGGATCAGAAAAATTGAGAGGGATATGGGCTAAACACAGGCAAATGGGGACATTTTAGTTTCAGAAACCTGATTGGCATGGATGAATTGGGCTGAAGGATCTGTTTCCACGCTGTCTGACCTGGAGTGAGTACAAAACAAAATAAAAGCTTGTATCAGTTAAGCTGACCTTGTATCTATTGATTGTCAGAAAAGCTCACCTAGTTCATTAATGTTGTTTAGGCAAGTTACCGCTCAAATCCCTTTTAAACTTTTCCCCTCTCACCTTAAACCAATGGCCTCTAGTTTTGAATTCCCCTACTCTATGGAAAGGACCTTGGCTATTCACCTTATCTATGCCCCTCGTGATTTTCGAAATCTCTACCAGGTCACCCCTCAGCCTCTAGGGGAAAAACATCCCAGCTTATCCAACCTCTCCTTATAATTCAAACCCTCCAGTCCCAGTAACATCTTGTAAATCTTTTCTGCATCCTTTCATAGTCCGGAAACAATTTAGCCGTCAAGGGCATTCAGCCTCTGATCTTCAGGCAAGTGTCCTCCAAGGCAGACTTTGAGATATACAACAATGCAGAATCATCGAAAGGAAACTGAAAGCCAAGTTCCATACCCATGAAGACGACCTCAACCGTGATCTTAAGTTCATGTCACGCTACATGTGACCCCACCACCCTGTTATGTATCTGTAAAATCTTCATTACTATCCTGTTTTAACACCATCACCTTGATAAATTGCCATGATCTCCCTACCTTAATTTGAGTACAGTTTTGAATTACTTATTACTTTGGTCAGGCCCTCAGCACACGACTGTTACACCTAACATGTTATTTCAGTCATTTAGTTTGTCTCCAGCACCACCTTATTTTTACTTTTTTTGTAATTATCTCTGCCTCAATTATCTCTCTGTGTTATAATCCCTTCACTTGTTATTCAGCTGTAGACATTTTACATACTGCCTAACACTCTTGGTCACCTGCAGATACTTAACTGACACTCCACTCACACCATTTGTGTGACCTTTTGATCTTTCTGCCCTTGATCTCTCTGTCTATGAATTCTGTGTCTGTGTGCTCTTCTTTCTCACTGCACCTAATGAAGAGACTACACTCCAAAAGCTTGTGATTTCAAATAAACCTGTTGGACTATAACCTGGTGTTGTGTGACTTCTGACTTTGTCCACTCCAATCCAACACCGGCAATCCATCCACATCATGTTTCTGACCATAACACATAATCTACCTCCATACTTCCCCTAGGTCAATCAGTTGCTTAAACTCTCTTCAAGCCTTTTCTACCTAGGCTTAACTCTTGGTTTGCCATTCATCTTTCCAATGCCTGTGCCTTAACTCACTACAAATCTCATTCACCTATCAACCCCTTGCTTGCTGGGTCCTAGCAATATCTCAATGTAAGAAAAAAGATTGCTTTTTTATAGAATTTTTTATTACCATTAAAGCATTACAAAGTGCTTTGCCAACAGTGAACTACTTTTGAAGTATGTCACTGTTGTGATATATGAGACACTGCAGTTGATTTGTATATCACCAATGGCAATATAAAAGTAACCAGATTATCCTTTTTGTGACGTTGATACATACTGGTCTGCACACTGTAGAAATGTTTACTGCTCTTCTTCAAAACAATGCCATGTGATCTTTTATACCCTCCTGAGAAATCACAGAATATATCCTGCAAATAACAGAGCAATGGTGCAACCACACCCTCAGTTTAGTGCTGCAGTGTCAGCTTTGATTTTTATGCTCAGATCCTAAAGTGAAACTTGAACCCAGAACCACAGAATAATATCAACCTAGCCAACCTTCTATGGACACACCTATTCTAATGAATGTAATCTCCAGTCCTCCTATTGTGGTCCCCTGTGCATCTCTGATTTGTAATGCTCAACAATTGGCGACCAGCTTTCTGCAACCTTGGCCAAAACTGTTGTAGTTTGTTCCTTAAAATTCTTGGTTTTCGACTATTCTTCTCTTTTAAGATGTTCTAAAGACTTTTAAAATCAATTTGATCAAAATTTGGCAATCTTTCCCAAATTCTATTTCTTGAGATAATTGTCATTTTTTAAAAACTGTAATCACCATTCCGAAGTGCATTCAGACCTTTTACCTCTTTAAGTGCACCATATAAATGAAACTTATTGCTATGTATATGTTTATTCCCTTTCGTTAATAATTTTGTCATCAATAATTTCAGCTGTTGATTTCTTACCTATCAGAGTCTCTTGTAGGTAAAACATTTTCACTGCTGATGAGATTCATCGATAAATACATGGCAGAGTTAAAGTAGTAATATCTGGGCAAGACAGCACAGTTCCAAAGCAACTAAGGTAAGTCTCAATCAACAAAATGGTTAACTGGAATAGTTTAAATACAGTAATTTGTGGGCTAGCCACAAAAAAAGAACTCAACTAATTCACTAATATCTTTAAAGAAGAGAATCAGTCACCTCAAACCAGAATAGCTAATATATGACTGCTGTCCGTACTGTGATGTTGACTCCTAATGCACTCAAAGTAACTAGTGATGGACAGTAAGTACTAGTTTGTCAATGCTGTCCATATCTCAAGATGAAGTTGGTAAGAAACTGCTATTTACCAACGCAGGGCATCATTATGCTACATAGTTGTAGACTGTAATTGAATTTAAACAAGCAATATTCCTGCTGCCATCTTCACAATGCATGTTCTGTTCCAAGTAACAGACAACTAGATAGCTGGTAGCTCAATAGCAGTCACTGTGCTCCCATCTTCAAGTGAAATTCGACTTGACAGTAAGCGATGAAAGTAAATCCAGGTTATACAGCACTAGTTAATCTTTCTGTGGCTGCTTTCTGTTCATGACAGTAAATAACATATTTTTTCCACTAATTGACACTTATCCAGAAAACAACACAAAATGTTTGTGAATCAAACATCATAGCTCTGTGCAGATAATAAGGGAAAAAAATCATTTACATAGACCTATGTGCACTATGGCAATTTTCCGTTCACCAGAGAATCAATATCTGCACATGGCATCCCTCATTAATACTTATGAAGAATGTGACATGGATTGCATAGATAGTGCATTATGCAGACAATCGCCTGCCCTGAGGGAATCAATGCAAGTATACCAGTAGTACTAAATAAACTTTTCCCCACCACTCCTCTGAAACATTTTGTATTCCCAAAATACAGATTAGGCAAGGTTTTTGTCTGCTCAGTACTCAGAATCCACAATACAATATTGCATCACAGAGTATGAAATAGCTTCAATGGTAAAAGTGATGTTTTCACTTTGAGAATGCTCACAAATGTTTTTGAATAATCTTACTTCAAAATTAACATAAATTAATTTCATCTAACCTGTGTAATGCTTTTACTGTGTGCATGTTATTACAGGAACTTCCAATGAAGCTTATTGTTCCCTTTGTAAGTATTTGGGGTGATAATCTTATCTTGTCAATCAAATGGATCTAACTACGTTTAATGTAATAATGTATTATTCAAATGTAAAATCTATTTCTTATCTATCTAATATTATGCCCATCAAAAAGGTTTGTCTTTTCTGAAACAAATTTGAAGTACTCAATATGCATAAATCTGGAATTTATCCTTGTTTAAATATTGATTTTAAATAATTAAAAATAGATGAGCTGTGGTTAGTTGGGGTTAGCAAATCATTAAATTCCAAGTTTAATGTGCCATATCCTATTCACATTGCACATGTATTTTAGATGGTCATTTTTATTTCATGCACCATGTAAAATTCAAATATGAAAATTGACTTCAACTCATTGGGACAGCAAGATTAAAGCTCACGTCATTTTTTCTTAATTCTGTGGATTGTTGTAATTGCTCATTTTCCTATTCATACCTGTTTACTGGTCTTCACAGTATGCAATTTGACATGGAAATGAGAGGATTCAAATTCTTTGAACACAAACATTGTAGAAGCGCTAAATTGATCTCTTCAAGTTGTGCCAATAGAAGAATGTCAAACCATGTTCTACAAACTAAGCCTCATTCTGATTAATAGTCCTTTGAAAAGACAGCTACATATTTTTTATTCACTGAAGTATGTAGAATGGCAAATCATTAGAAAAGATAAATTAGATCAGGACTTTTACACAGTTTATCATTTGTGCTGGGCACAAACAAGGTAACAGATTTAAATGAAACTTCAATTATCTATGGATTTTGCAGTTATTTTCTAGAAGAATTTAAATCTTCTGATCCCTCGATTTGGTTTAGTGAACTAATGAACCTTGCTAGCAAATAGAGTTCCTCAATAAATATATGTAGAACAAACGACACTCACTGAAATGAATAATTGTATTAATCAGTCAGACAATGAAGTTCAGGAGGAGCTCTTGTATTTAACAGGCTTGATATAGGACAACATGATCTTACAATGGTACCCATAACTTGGAGGTGTCAGTGTTGGACTGGAGTGGACAAAGTTGTAAATCACACAACACCAGGTTATAGTCCAACAGGTTTATTTGGAAGCACTAGCTTTCAGAGCGCTGCTTCTTCCAGTGTTGTGCATAACTTTGCAATGGTATAACATCTTTAGTTTATCAAAGCATCCCACGGAATTACATAGTAGAGCAGTTGGTTAAAAACTGACACTGCACCAAAGAGGATAAAGAAGGTAAATATGCCATAGTCTTATGAGGCCACAGGGCTGCTTTCTCATTCAAGAGAGGACTGGTGATGGTGCAGCCTAAGATCACCATGTTTCAGATGGATGGAGAGATTGAAAAGGAGATTCATGGTAACCTCAGCCAGTGTAGGAATCAAATCTATGCTGTTGACATCACTCTGCATCACAAACCAGCCATCCAGCCAACTGAGCCAACTATCCCACCAAAGGAGACATTAGGATAGACGACCAATACTTGGTTTTAAAAAAATCAGTTTAGGCATCGGTTTAAAGTAGAAAACTGGCAAATTCTCAAATTGGAAGCTTTCACCAAGGATAAAATATTTCCATATTGAACATAAGATAAAACAAATTGAAGAATGGAGTTGGGGTTCTCCATCAAGTTGCTAGGAATAATTCCATAACACAAGATGAATATTTAATGGGTCAGGATCACCATAAACCTTGTGCAATTACAGAGGAAAAGTGAATTGTTAATTTGTCCTCAAGCAAAATATTTCCTTTTAAATAGAAATCTAGAAAAACCTTATGTTTAATACTGTCCTCAGCTTACAACCAGCTACAGAGTTAAAACATCACTCCAGACTTTTAGATACAGCTACAAAAAACTGTTTCAAAACTGCACCAAATTAAAACAAGAAATCACATTAATTAAAATAAAAAATAACTGCAGAAATCCAATAAATAAAATGCACAAGACACTTAGTCGACAGCCATGGGGGAAAAAAAACACAAGTTAATATTTTCGGTATGGATTGTTAATCAAAACATCTAGCAGGTCAGAAAAGTGGCTCAGTAGTTTGCACTGCTGCCTCACAGCACCAGGGTCCTGGGTTCAATTCCAGCCTTGGGTGACTGTGTGGAGTTTGCACATTCTCCCTGTGTTTGCGTGGGTTTCCTCCCACAGTCTAAAGATGTGCAGGCCAGGTGAATTGCCCATGGTGTCAGGTGCATTAGTCAAGGTGGGTTACTCTTCGGAGGTTTGTGAACTGTTTGGGCCGAAGAGCCTGTTTTCACACTGTAGAGAATCTAAAAAAAAACTGCATCTGAAAAAGTAAATATTTTGATTATTTGTAATAGGTAAACTTCAGACCATATTCAACCTGAGTTATAAACTGTTACAGACTTTTAAAATGTTGCATTTTCTGGACTAATCCTGATGTGTATAAAATGGAAATTTCATGTACAAACATACAAACTTCTGAATTAGGAACTGAATTGGCCCCTCAGCCCATTGAGCCTGCTCTGCCATTCAATAAGATCTTGGCTGATTTGATGACTTTACAGACTTGCCTAGCCCTAATACCCTTTCACTCCTTTGTTTATCAAGAATGTGTCTACATCAGCCTTAAAAATATAAAAAAGCCTCTGCTCCCACCATCTTTTGAGGAAGCAATTTCCAAAGTCCCATGACCGTCTATAAGAAATGAATTATCTTTATGCCTTAAAAACATCCACATAATCAAAGTTTCCATCCAATAATATATTAACTATGTCACAACACACACACATATAATAACACAATATTACTGCTCAAGAACAGGCCACCACAAGATAAATATTGGATGCACTGAAAAATCAATAAAGATGCAGCACTGGAAGTCTAGATGGCATGTTCTTCTAAATCCCAGAGAATATAAACCAGTCACTCAGCCTCACATTATCAAGCAACTTTCTCATGCCAGGAAGAGAATGTCATGAATCTTTCCTGCATTTCACCTATTATGGAAGGTTACAGTCTTGGCATCAGACAGTATTTGGTAATATGTAACTCATGGCCGTTGAGTGTGGTGCTGGAAAAGCACAACTGGTCAGGCAGCATCCAATGAGCAAGAGGATAAATGTTTCGAGCGTAAGCCCTTTATCAGGAATGGATGGCATATGCTCGAAATGTCGATTCTCCTGCTCCTTGGATGCTGCCTGATCGGCTGTGCTTTTTCAGCACCACACTTCGACTCTGATCTCCAGTATCAATAGTCCTCACTTTTTCCTAGTGTGTAATTCATCTCAGGATAGAATTACAACCCATTTTGATCAGACAACAAGAAAGTTAGAAGAGGCCTAAAACTTTTGTCAGAAGCCAAACAGAATGAGCTTAGTTTTAAGTGATGCAAAGTAAACAATTGATTCACACAGAATGATATGGGCCAGAGTGGGAACAGTCATTGAGGCGAATGTGATGACTGAATTTATTAATCTTGAGAGGAAATCAATCAATTAGACTTTGTTATCGAATCAGGAGAGCAGAGTACCAGGCAAATTATATAAATAAGCCGACAGTGTGGAATTTGATGAGAAGTCATAGAATCCTGGAATCCCTATATTGCATTCGGCCCATTGAGTCTGCACTGACCCTCTGAAGAGCATCCCACCCAGATCCCCATCCTATTCCTGTAACCCTGCATTTACCATGGCCAATCCATGTAACCTGCACATCTTTCGATGATGGGAAGAAACCAGAGCACCTGATAGAAACCCACACAGACTCAGACAGAACATGCAAACTCCACGCAGACAGTTGTCCAAGGCTAGAATCAAACTCAGGTTCCTGGCTCTATGAGACAGCAGTGCTAGCCAGTGTGTCACTGTGCTGCCCACGAAGCAACCCATTCAGATATCAGTAAGGAAGATGTTGGATCTGTCAGAGCAGTGCACTATAAATTGTAAGAACACCTGGAGAGGTGCATTCAGGAAATAACTGGGGAACATGCTAAAATTAAATTTTAATGTGATCGTCAGAAAGTGGGTGAAAGCAGATTCATTCAAAACATCATCATAGTTTTTATCCAAGAAGTCAATATTCACTGATTGGTAAAAGGAGGAAAAATCCTTTGAACATGTACCACCTCATCTATAAGATGTTTTTCTTTAAAATTAGCTTTGTAGAAAAGAAAGTACTCTATTGAATGGTAAGCAGACTGTAACCTCTAAAAGAACAAATGATTGTTTATTTCTACAAACACAAACAAAAACAGAGATTGCTGGAAAAGCTCAGCTATCTGAGGAAAGATCACTCAACCCAAAACGTTAACGTTGATTTCTTTTCAAAGATGCTGCCAACAAAGATATTTTAAGAGAATCTAACAAAAAATAAATAATCGAAAGAACTATGGATGCTATAAATCAGAAACAAAAACAGAAATTTCTGGAAAAGCTCAGCAGGTCTGTCAGCATCTGTGTAGAGAAATCAGAGTTAATGTTTTGGGTGGAGTGACCCTTCCTCAGAAAGCTGAGCTTTTCCAGCGATATCTGTTTTTTGTTTCTGACTTGTAGCATCTGTAGTTCTTTTGATTATTTCTTTTGTTAGATTGTCTTAAAATATCTGTTTGATGAGAGTTCTCTTTATCATTAGATAAAGGTTCCAATGTTTTCTTCTATTGGAACATTCTGTAGTAACAGTTGATGCAAAAGGTAGATTAGATTCCCTACAGTGTGGAAACAGGCCCTTCAAGTCCACACCAACCCTCCAAAGAGTAATCCACCCAGAGCCATTTCCCTCTGACTAGTGCACCTAACACTATGACCAATTTACCTGGCCTGCACACTTTTGGACTGTGGGAGGAAACCGGAGCACAGCCACACAGAGAACGCGCAAACTCCACACAAACAGTCACCCAAGGCTGTGATTGAACCTGGGACCCTGGTGCTGTGAGGCAGCAGTGCTAATCACTGGGCCACCGTGCCACCCTGAGTACTTTTAAAGTAAAATTGTTGCAGAAACTCAGCAGGACTAGCATCATCAGTGAAGAGAAAGCAGAGTTAACATTTTGTGTCCTGTGACCCTTTATTTTTATAATGATATTCAGGACTGATAGTGGGGTTATCAAAGAATGTACACTTGGATTGGAGATAAATCTAAAGCTGACAATTTTAAAGTTACATTTGCATCCAACTGATCTGGTAAATGCCAAAATGAAATATTCTCTTATGCTTGAATTCCTATCCATCTAATAAGTAAGAGAAAACTCAGTTTTAGGTTGACTAGTTTTTTTTTTCTGGACTGAGTTGCGCAGTTTGGCCTGAACTGATCAAAACGTACTGTCTTTTCCATTCACCTTTCCGACCGATTTTTAAAATTAATTCCTGGAACATCAGCATTACTGGCGAGACTGACATTTTATTGACATCCCTAATTCAGAAGGTTGTGTTAAATCATATGTTGCAATCTGTTTTCTGGGGCTTTTAGTTATAAGCTGTTATAATGTGTGTTTTTTAAAAAATATTGGTACGAAGTGATCCCTTCACAAACTAACAAAGAAAGTGGTGAAAACTGCAAATTAAAAAGAATTTTAATTTTTATCACCTTCAAGTATTTGGAAATATGCAATAAGACAATTTGGGTACAATCTGCTGAGAGCTAAATTACTGTGCAAAATATCTCTCAAACAGCAGGAAGAAAAAGATTAAAATAATCTCAAAAGGTTTGCATTTCATCTTACCTGCTACCAGATTACTATTACTCAGGACAATTCACTAATATTATGAGAGAGCAGAAGACTACTGAGCAGTGCAAAACAAGAGCTGAAGTTGTCTCTTTATTAGCTGAGTGCAGGCTTTTATTTATACAATTCTATTTTTAATGAAAATATTTCTGTTTTTTAACAAACCTGTTTAGTGCACGAATGTTGTATTGTGCAATACTCAAGGGAAGCTGGATAATATTTGATTTCTGCAAAGTTTGGAAATAAGGTAAAACTGTTTCATTTGTTGTGATAATATTTTCTGAAATATGTTGTTTACTAGGGGTGAATGCCTCTTCTAGGTCTGAGACAAGCAATAATTCATTCAAATAAGGTACGCTACAATTCTGCCCTGAATGCAAGTATCACTTCATCAAACAATGCACATCCAGCACTTCAGGCTATAGTTATAGGATTGTTTCTGTTTTGTCAAACAAATGCTTGGTGGTCTCTGACACATTTTACTACACAGTTATATAAAGCAGAAACTTCTGAAGATTTGACTTTCTGATATGAGCATACATATGAGTGAAAGGAGTTCTGGTTATGAGAGTTAACATATTCAAAATACAGGAATGAACATAGTTTGAAAGGACGTACTTCCCCATGCAACAATAGGTTCTTTGATGCTACTTGGAAAGTAAGGCAATAGTTCTATGGAATACAATGGAGACAGGTGAATGATAAGGATGTGAAAATGGATTTATGCTCCAGAATTTGATCATTTCTGGAGCACAGTACTTGCAAATTGACTCTTGGTGATGAAACGTGCAGTGTTTTTTTACTTACTAGTGGGATGTGAGCATCGTTGGCAGGCCACCATTTATTGCCTGGCCCTAATTCCCTTGAGAAGGTGGTGCTGAGCTGCCTTCTTGAACTGCTGCAGTCCACTTGCTGTAGCTTGACCCACAATGCCCTTAGAAAGGGAATTCCAGTATTTTGACCGAGTGACAATGAGAGAATAGTGATATATTTCCAGGTTGGGATGGTGGCTTAGAGGGGAACTTGAAGGTGGTGGTGTTCCCATATGTCTGCTGCCCTTGTCTTTCTAGATGAAAGTGGTCATGGGTTTAGAAAGTGCTGTCCGAGGAGCTGTGCTGAATTTCTGCAGTGCATCTTGTATAACGTAGGCACTGATGATACTGAGCAGTTGCAGTGGAGGGGGTGAACGCTTGTGGATGTAATGCTAATCAAGGTGGCTGCTTTGTCCAGGATGGTGTCAAGCTTCTTGAGCATTATTGGAGCTGCACCCACCCAGGTAAGTGGACACTATCCCACCACACTCCTGACTTCTGCCTTGTAAATGAAAAACAGCCTTTGGGGTGTCAGGAGGCGAATTGCATGTTGCATTATTCCTAGCCTTTGACCTACTCTTGTAGCTACTGTGTTCATGTGGTGAATCCAGTTGAGTTTCTGGTCAATACCAACTCCTGCATGTTGATCATGGGGAGACACAGTGATGGTAACACCTATGAATGCCAAGGTGCATTCTCTTATTGTCTCTTATTGGAGACTGTCATTGTGTGACACAAATGTTACTTGCTACTTGCCAGCCCAAGCCTGGATATTGTTCATAGTTCTTAGCAGCATCTAGTATACATAACCTACAGAAGAAATGGCTTTGTAATAAAAAAAAATCAAATTGAATCTTCAAAAATTGTCTCATACTTTTTGTTGTACCTTTTAAAGAGATTGGCACTATACATAGTCAGACTGACTCATCGATTGTATTTGCAATTCTGGGCCCAAGCTCCCCATTTCGAATTTAATGCACAATCCAACCTGATAATTCTATGTCATATGGAGGAAATGCTACATTGTTGGAGGTGCCATTTTTCATTAAAAGTAAAACCTTGCATGCTTGGAGACAGATAATTTATAAAAAGTTCAAAGGCAATATTCTTAGTAATTCCTGAATATATTAGGAATCCCTTATTTTCAATGAAATTTAAAATTATACTGGAAAATCAAGTTCCCCTCTAAGCCACTCACCATCCTAATCTGGAAATATATCACTATTCTTCTCATTGTCATTTGGTCAAAATGCTGGAATTCCCTTTCTAAGAGCATTGTGGGTCAAGCTACAGCATATGGACTGCAATAGTTCAAGAAGGCAGCTCAGCACCATCTTCTCAAGGGAATTAGGGCCAGGCAACAAATGGTGGCCTGCCAACGATGCTTACATCTCACAAGTGAATTAAAAAAGCACTCCACGTTTCTTTTTTTCAGGTTTCAAACGCAGCAAATTAATGTTTCTAGCACTACTATGTCTCTTGGTTATGACAACTTTCAGGAATTTAGCTGACAATGCTGGGCAAAATCCATTTCCTACTACTAGAGTGGTTTATTAAGATCTATTTACATCAGTTTCTTCTGACCTACCAGGAAATCAGACCTAATTGTAACCTATTTAATTAGATTCCAGCTCAATAAAATGTTTGTACGCACAATGAGCCCTCACAGTTTTGTTGAACAACACTTATTTGCTGGTGTAGAACAGCCCCAAACCACTTGATGTTCTTAGCATTCAGGCTGTTCTTGATACTTTAAGAAAATTATCTGTGTAAAATGGATTAAACTGAATGCCACTGTGACATATCAAGAAATATTTCATTCCCAGCTCCAACAGATATTTTCCAAACTGTTTGAGAATGTACACATTGCTTTAGCAGCAGGTTTAAAAAATAAACCAAAGCAGAAGAACTAAGTCACGGTTTATGGTCAGGAATAAATATGCCTGTAGGAATAAATATTCTGAAATTCTTAAGTCAGGATTAAAGTCATGAGTAAACCATACAGGAAAAACATTTCAGTTTATTTTATCAACCGGAAGAGAAGCATTCTTGTCAAAGTATATTTAATGAAAATTAGTTGACCACTATTCTGTGGGTCATGGAATCAGGTCATGATAAATTTCTCCTTGATCAACTTAATTATCTAAGTGTCAAAAGATGCTGAAGGATTCAAAAATAACAATTCAGATTTGATAACTTAAGTGAATTGTAAAGGTCACAAATATGACAATGTATAGACAGTGGAATAATTGTAAAAACAGGAAAAGGCTACTTGAACTTGTTACTTAGGAGAACACGAAATTGCATTTTAACCTGGCTAAATTTGTAAATTCTGCAGTTTTTAAGATGGTTTATTTTATGATTGCGGGTCCACACCCTGAACAACATGGGCAATAGGGAGAAATTTGAGAGAAACAGATTGAGATATTGAGCAAAGAACTTCTCACGGTCACGGCCAACAAGTCACATTTCACATCTAAGTCTCAAATGTTGAGACAAGATTCTTGCTTGTCAGCACCGAGAGGTCGATTAATGGAGATTATTGTTCATTATCCCCCTCATTCCAACCTAATATCACCTCAGAAATAAACAGTTTCTGATTCTCCCACTTGTTGGATAGAGACTAGATGTGGAGAATTCTCAAACGAGCAGGTACCTAGTGACTGCAGCTCCCCGCTTGCTCATCTGGACCTCCAATTTTGATGCACAACACCAACCTCTCCGGGCAGCGGCCAAACACACTCCATTTCCACACATGCTGACATCTGACATATATCAGCCCTCACACCATCAACATGGCACTTCCTAGATCCACATATATTCTGCTTCTGTGCTTTCATGTTCACTTTGGAGCACATCAACACCTCTCATTGGAATGTTGCAGCAAGGACACTTTGTACGCACACTACAAGGCACCCAGCTCACAGACTGGAACAGGCTACATCTCAGGGTTACTTGCTCTTAGTGTTCACTCACTTAGCACCTACCTGAATGCTCACAACACCCATGCCTTTTTGGTGCATTGCCCCATTACCCAGACCTTCAGGGGTCACAATAACTCAATTTTACTTTGCTGTTCATATCAGACACAAGGCAGGCAGTTTGTCATGGTTCCCAGTGCAGGCAAGTGGACTGAACATGTTGCTGTATGGGACATATTGTTACATCATGGTGAGTCAATGGTCTAGTGGTATTATTGCTAGACTGTGAATCCAGATAATGTTCTGGGAAGCTGGGTTTAAATCCTGGCTTGCCAGATGGTGGAATCTGAATTCAATAAATGTCTCAAATTAAGAATCTAATGACTACTATAAATCCATTGCCAATTGATGGAAAAACCCATCCGGTTCACTAATGGCCTTTAAGGAAGGAAATCTGCCATCCTTATCTGGTCTGGCCTACATGTGACTCCAGACTCACAGCAATGTGGGTTGGCTCTCAACTGCCCTCTGGGCAATTAAGGATGGGCAATAAATGCTGGCCTGGCTAGTGACACACTCATCCCATGAATGAATTTTAAAAAATGAATAAATTAATCTAACCCCTTTAACATGTGCCAGCAGCCTATGTGGCAATCACACTGCATCAGCCAAATGGCTATGTCTCAAAGTTGACAAGTCAAGGGGGTCTGCGGTCAATGAGGGGCTCTTGGTACAGTCAGTCTAGGGCAGTAATTACTGCCAAGTCCAGTGGCTTGGGCAGATCTGCTGTCCACTTGGGGAGATCAAGGTGAGGGCTCTGTCTCAGTACAGCCCAGCAATGGGCCTCAGTCAGTTCTGCAAATTCAGTGCAAGCAGTCAGGGGGAATCTGAACTGAGGACATTCAGGTGTACAGTCAGTCATCAGTTGGGGCTGTGTGTTAAAGCCGGTCGAGAAGATGCCCACAGTGAGTCCTGGGGGTCTGTGCAATGAACGTCAAGAGATGGGTAAAATTCAACAAACCCTGTTGTGGTAAGGGAAATGGGGAATCAACACTGCAGATTGGAGGAAACAAAGTAACAACCTGAGATGGTGTGGGGACAAGGATAGCGAAGGAGGGAGATTTAACATTTAAGAGGGGCTGAAATAACTGCACAGAGGTCAGTATCCCATCACCAAGTCATCCTTTATTTACTTGTGCACAGTACACTGGGTGTGACCAGCCAGTTCGCAGTCAGTCCCTTGAACTGAGGAGATTCTAAATCTCCTGTTAATTTTTTTTTGTTGTGTGTGTGCAGGTGTAGGACACAGTGAAGAACAACAAATTCGTAAATCTTTATTTATATTCCATCACCAGGAAGAAAGAAAACATCCAAGTGGCCAGTGACAAGCAATACCCTTCTCAACAAAGGGCAATGCTGAGTGATCAAAGAAAAAGGTGAAAGAGAGGGTAGAGAAAATTTTAATCAAAATAGAACCGGAGGGGGAAATAACCCCGAGGTGTCCACCTCTCCCTGAACAACTCCAGGGTATTGGTAGACACCGTGTGTTCCTTCTTCAGGGACTCCCGGACCCCCATGTAATCCCGTTAATTTTTTTTTCTTTTTTTAAAACCCCCACACTACCGCCTAACTGCAGTAGTGCTTATTTTCTCCCCAGGTGTGAGACACAGTGAAGGACACAAGGTGCACGAATCTTTATTCAAATTTCCACCGCAAGGAAGGAAGGAAACACCCGAGTGGCCAGTGATAAGCAGTGCCCTTCACATCAAAGGGCAATGCTGTGTGATCAAACAGTGAAGGGGAGGGTAGGGATTAAATCAAAAGAGAGTTGGAGGGGGAAATAATGCACTCCACTCCCTGCGGCACCCACCTCTCCCTGAACAACTCCAGGGTGTTGATAGATACCACGTGCTCCTTCTCCAGGGACTCCTGGACCCCCATGTAATCCCCTGTTATTTTTTTTCTTCTTTTTTTTCTTTTTTACTGCTAACCCCCACACTACCGCCTAACTGTGGTAGTGCTTATTTTTTTCCCCAGCACTCATGTGTGTGTGCAGGTGTGAGACACAGTGAGAGACACAAGCTCCTTCTCCAGGGACTCCTGGACCCCCATGTAATCCCCTGTTAATATTGGTCAGCCAGTGCTTCCTGATTGGCCCGGGTTAACAACACCTGTCAAGGATCTTGTAGTCACCAAGGTCCACCTGGTTGCAAACACTCCGGGGAGTGCACTCTCTTGGGCACTGGTCTATGAGTTTACTTACTCAAGTCAGGTCTTGTATGACTCCTTTGCTCAAGGTTTGCATAAAGATTTGTAGCTCGGGTGCCGCTTGCCCTGGTTGTAGGTATGTTCGCTGAGCCGGGAAGTTGATTTGCAGACATTTTGTCCCCTGTGTAGGTGACATCTTCCGTGCTTTTTGGAGCCTCCTGTGAAGCGCTGTTGTGCTGAGTCTTCTGGAATTTATTTGGTTTCATTCCTGTTGCTTCTGGTTGCTGGTTTTTAGAGGCATGGCAGTAATCCAGGGGTTCCATCAATAAATACATTGATCTAGACCCAATATACCAACTACTGGAACAAACAACTGGAACTGGCAATTGGAAGCAACAGGAACAGAACCAAATAAAGTCCAGAAGACACAGTACAGCAGTGCTTCACAGGAGGCTCTAAAGCACTGAAAATGTCACCTAGATAGGTGCAAAATGTCTGCAAATCAGCTCGGCAAACACACCCACAACTACTCCTTTGCTGTCTTGAGTCCCATGTACAGGCAGCAACTACAATGGTTGCCAGCCCAGATCCTGTAGAAGCTTTTAGCTACTTGGCTGAGATTCGGCTTTGCTGGGGGGTTCTGCTGTGGACTGGCCTGGGTCCCTCTGATCAGGATATGCCCTGCAAGAGGCTCTACAATTGCCTACACTCACATGGTGCTCCCTAAGCTCAGTTGGACAGGTGAGGATGTCCACTTCCACTGGGATGTCCTGTAGTTCCCATGCTCCACTGCCACATTTTCTAATAATAAAGCCAGCTGCAGTGCATCTTTGAAGTCCAGTTCTGCATGCTTACATAATTAATCCCATACACTAAATGGTCTCTCAGCATCTCATACAGAATTAACCCAAAATTACATGCCTCTGCCAGTCGTATTAACCTCGTCCACAGCCAAATAAAATGAATAGCGTCTCAGATTAGAGGAGGTTTGTAACTTGCTTTTTACAAAATGATTGTTCATGCTTTCATCAGAATATGGTCCAATCTCAAAATGCCATAGAAACAGAGAAGATAGGAGCAGGAGCAGGCCATTTGACCACTCCAGCCTGTTGCATCATTCCATAGGATCACGGTGATCACTGAACTCAATATCCTAATCCTGCCCTCCTGCTCTATCACTTGATCCTTTTCACCACAAACGTTCTATCTATCTCCTTATTGAAAACACAGAATATTTTGGCCTCAGCCACTTTCTATGGTAGCAAATTCCACAGGCTCATCACACTCTAGTTCAATAAATTTCTCTTCATCTCAGTCCTAAAAGATTTCCCCCTTATTCTTAAACTATGACCCTTGGTTGTAGGCTACCCACCATTGGGAATATCCTTCCTGCATCAAATTTGTCCAGCCTTGTTATAATTTTGACCGGTTTCTATGAGATTTTCCCCTCATTTTTCTAAATTATTCCATCTCCCCTCATAAGTCAGTCTTGTCATTCCAAGAACCAATCTGGTAAATCTAAACTGTACTCCCTCTATACTAAGAATATTCTTCCTCAGATAAGGGGAGAAAAACTGCACTCTACATTTGAGGTGTTGCCTCATTAATGCCCTGTATAATTACAATAAGACATCTTTGTTCCTATGTTCAAATCCCCTTGCATTGAATGCCAAAGTAGTTTGCCTTCTTTACTGCCTGCTGCACCAGCACTCTTACTTTGTGGCTGGTGCACAAGAATACCAAGTCTCACTGAACATTCCCTCTCTCCATTTACAGTCATTAAAAAGTGATGTGCCTTCCCAGTTTTACTATCAAAGTGGAAAACCTCACAGTTATCCACATTAAACTACATGTGTGATGCATTTGCCCATTCACTCAGCATGTCCAAATCACACTTCAACCTCTCTGTATCCTCCTCACAGCTTACCCTTCCGTCCAACCTTGTGTCACCTGTAAAGTTTGAAATATTACATTTAATTCCCTCATCAAAATCATTATCTTTGTGAATAGCTGGGGTCCTATTAATGAACCCTGTGGTACTGCACCAAGCACTGCCTGCCATTTAGGAAAAAAAAACATTATTCCTACATTGTTTCCTTTCAGATTACCAATTTTCTAACCATTTCAATACATTACCCCCAATCCCATGAGCTTTAATTTTACACATTAATTTCTTATAAGGGACTTTGCTGAAAGCCTTCTGAAAGTCCAAAGAAACCATATCCACTGGCTTCCTGAACAACTTTATGAATTACATCCTAAAGAATTGCAGTATATTAGTCAAGCATAATTTTGCTTTTGTACATCTATGCTGACTGTGTCTGATTGTGTCACTGTTTTCTCACTGCTCTGTTTAGAAAATCCTTATAATGGACTCTGGAATCTTTACCACTGACATCAGACTCAATGGTCTAAAATTTTCTGTTTTCTTACTACCTCCCTTTTTAAATAGTGGAGTTACATTAGTTTCCCTCCAATCTGTAGGAACTGTTCCAAATCTAAATAATCTTATTGAGTCATATTAGAGCCATGTAGAGTAATTCCATAGCCCTCCTTGTTGGACAGATCCATGTCCCGCTTTGTGGAACATATACAAAGCTTTTATTTGTAAGTGAAGTTAATGCTCAATGCTGACATCATTATTTTGTTGCAAACTTTACAAATAGATCTAGCCACAGCAGTTGTCCACAATACATGCAAGATGCAGAGAAAGTGAAAAGGAACAGATGCATCTCAAGCCCAGGACTAACACTTATTTCCAATGGATGCCAAGCAGCCTGCACAGAATGAGGTCAAAGCTAAACATCTCTTCAGGTTGCATAAAAGATATAGGAGAACCAGAGTCTATTGGCTTTAATGCTATTTCCTTCAGGTGATAAAGGTGCAGTGTCAGCACAAACAGAGGATGTCCCAGGTCACTGTTTTAGAGCCATGCCAGGTACTTGAGCAGGGCCTGCAACCTGAAGAGATGGGTGGCCATCCTATCCTAGTGGCCATCAAGGTAACAGCTGCATCAAACTTTTACATAACTTGGTCCTGCCAAGAAGTCACTGGGAACCTATGTGGGTTCTCTCAATTATCCATACACAAATGTATTAAGACCATAACCAGTGCCATTTGTGTTAGACCACATCACTTCATCTAACTACCCCCGACGAGGGCAGTGCTACATCCTGAGCAATTAGTTTCAACAACATACATAGCTGTCCTCCTGCACATGCAGATATGATAGACTTTGCATACATCAGGCTGATAGGTTCACATCATATTGCAGCTGAGTTCATCAATAAGAAAGGGCTTCACTCCATTAATATGCTAGAGGTTTATAGTATATAATGTATAGTATATAAGGTATTATAATGCCAATTTTCTTGAAGTTGTAGTGTTCCTGCTGCATTTGGGAAGCCAGATTACTGAGGGACAAAGACTGTGACTGTGTTACTCTACTCCTTAACTGAGGTAGTATCATCGGTATAATAAACAAATTCCAATGATGAAAGGACAACCTAAAATGAGGTTCTGCTGCTTGTCACATTATCCCAGCATGCTGTGTAGTGCTCAATACAACTAAGGCAGGCAAAGACAGGTTATGATAGATGCTGAAGAACTGGGGGAGTGGGAACAAACCTTCAGGAAGAAGGTCGAGGACACTGACAAAGAGGAACATCATCTTCCGCATGAGAGCACAGCAGCATCAGGCGCTACAAGCCAAACAGGATTTAATTAACTCCTGGTTCCAGAAGATGTGAGCTGGGATCTGGGATCATTCAGTGACTGTAAAATCATTGGTGCTTGACATGCATAAAGTTTATTTTAGTTCCGAGAGGTAAATGCAGCTTCCGTTTGAGTTGTGCTCACTTTTGGTATATAAAAGTGAATGTTTTGAAGTAATTGAAGACTTTGTTATACCTAATGCTCCCACATTGAACAGTGACAAGATACTGGCCTACAATGTGTAGAAGGAGCAGTGACTTGGAGGGCTGTAAGAGGGAATATGGCTTAACACAGGTAATCTGTGTGACCAGATGTTTAGACCACAATAGGTGTAGGACCGTGCAGCTGTGTTTTTGAGGAAGTGTCATCAGTGCTATTTACATGCCATGTGTGGCATTGGTTTGTGACTCCTCTGCCACTCTGCTGAGGGGGATTTATGAACTGCTAACGCTTGACCAGACGTTGGCTGAGCATCAAAGATGGTGCCATTACCAGGGATGCCAGGAAATCCCAGGATATCCCAATAATGGCAATTACTCACAGTTATATAATTGGAGAAGTGACTAGAAATGGACAGAAGGAAAGCCATCTGGGCATGTTAGTTGGTTAAGCTGGGAATTTGCACACAAGAAAAACTGATGGATCTCTTGGAGGGAAACACCCTGTGACACTTGGCAGAAATACAATTACCCAAAAAATGCAAAGATTCAATCATATTTCTTTAAGGTATAATGAAGGGGGTCATGCGAGTTGTTCTGATTTCTACCTGACTACAAAATAGGTGGATTGACTGTTCGATATTAAAGGATATCCAGTTTATTATCTAGGGAAGAAGGTTCAAATTGCTTAAATTTTGAGGCAATGGTAGAAGCATCCACTTTGAGAGTTATTCCAAGCAGCTAAAGTTCAAGCTTCCAGAAAAACTTTGAGAATGTCAAGTTGTAAATAGTTATGCTTCAAACTTTCCATTTATTTCCAACATAACAGGGAGTTCAGGCCTCAAGGATAGTTAATTAGCATTTCTAGCTCAGGAAAGGGCCATGTGATTCATGTTGCCATGGAAGTGAACTTTAACAGGGGAAAGTTTTGAAGTTTTCTCTGAAAACTCAGAGAAGGTTTGTCCGCAGGGATCCCTGGGAGAGATAGAGGATAAGACAGCAGCTCCAGACAGCATGACACTGTGATTAACTGCAGGAATAGAGGTGCGAGCTTGCGCTGGGACTGAAAAGTTCATGAGGACTTAAAATGAGGCTGTAAGATTCACCTGGCTTGTGCAAGAGATCTCCAGGGGAAAGCCCTCACTGTGAAAGATAGCTGTGAGTTTAAAAGTTCTCAGGTTTTGATAGGAAAAGAACAGAAATAAACCCTTGGGAGCTAAAAATCACCTTGAACTGATTCTGATAGAACAAAATGCCGAATTAAAGGTTAGACTCAAATGTATTGTGTGGTGTGTTCTTGACTGTGCTGAATGAACAAGTGAAACGTTTCTTCTGTATTTTCACATTTCAGTTGATTGTAAAGGTAGACTTTAGACAATACTGCTTATCACATTTGGCTACAGTAAAATGTACCTCTAGTATCATCAGCCTCAAAACTATGCTCCAAACAAAGAAAGTGAATTGAATCTCGATGGCTCTTTTCCTGGCTTGCACAGATATGATGGACAAAGTGGTTTTTTTCTCTGCCAGACACGTCTTATGATTCTAAAATTATTAAACAATAAAATCTTGTCATGTCATTGGTTCGACTACCAACTGAATGTTTGAATTTCTTAAGTTGGGAATTGGTAAGAAACATGTCCCAAAGGTGAAGGCAGCATAGTTACTAAGCATGTGCCAATATTGCTAACTTTCTATTAGTACACTCAAATAAATTTGCACAGATATTTTTTCATTTATGAAATAACTATTGAACTGACATCTCAAGCTAATTAGAAATCAGTGTCCTGCCAAGGCTAATAGAAAGCATGGATCAGGATTCTCTACTGAACAAAAATTACTACTTATTACAAGTGGGGCTTGATTTCTAGCACACTGCTCCTGTTAGTTGTAACAGCATGACTGGTCTCAAATGACCCAGAACAAAAGTTTTCTCACAATACGCTAGTCACAAAACTATTAATTATAAATTAGTCACTCAATAATAGGTTGTAAAAATTCTCTATTTTCTTTAATTGTACTTGTTCTTGAATCCATGCATGTATGATGAGTGATTGACATAGTGTTTACACTTTGTGTGAAGAAATATTCAACTTTATCTTAGACTCACAACAAATCTGCTACTAGTTAGTTAAATTGACCATGTGCTAAAGGAGGTGCTGTGGGATGCTAAGAAACACACATATTTACCCTGCCAAATAAAACCACACTGATGACAGAGAGTAAGAGTATGGGCTGCAGTTTCTTTCTCTTCCCCTGTCAACAACAATAGACTGAAACAAATATATTATTCAATTTATTTTACAAAATGAAATAAAAATGATCATCAATTTTATTCATGAAATTCACACAGATGGCAATGATTCACAGCTACAGACAAGTTTGAAAGTGTTGAGTTTTATGATAAACAACTTTGGAAAATCAAACCTGCATAATACAAATACTTCAACTTCACTGATTGGATCCTTACAGATGGATTGGACATATATGATATATACAGGGAAGGAAAGGGGACATTTTAGTTTGCTTTGTTAACATTGTGCTACATTTTATTTTAGAAAAAGCATGATAGGCACATCATGAGCTCATGAGTGTTGGCCAATATATTTCCAGATAAATATTAATACATTCTGCTGTTCCAGCTCAGGAAATGTACAAAAATGATTGGCAAAGTTGTTTATTTTTACTTTAGCTATCAAACTTATTCTCTTTTTAGGTCTGTTCCGACTTACCTCTCTGCACCCAGAGAAACTTTGAGGATGGTACAAATCAATTTTCATCTGTTAGCTAATCAAATGAATCTCTGTGATTCCAAAAAAAACTACATTAAAATACCACTCTCCCTCCGAACAAAATACACAATATTTGGCTTCTTGAAAATGCTTGTTTTTCCAGATTTGCACTTATTGTTTCTATGTGAAATGTTTCCTAACATAAACCAAAGCCAAAAGCAAGAATTTGCTGCTGAGGTTTGAGGAAGTTACCACAATGTCCTCAATTAAAAACCGAAAATTCTGTAGAATCTGCATTCAAATGAAATGTCTCTCGTGCTAAGTGAACTGTCAAAACAGTAACCAAGTTGCCAAATCTTGTGTCCAAATATAAGCCTTCAAAATGCATTAAAACCTCTGTGGTTTGTATGCAAGGATGTTCTATTTCATACTTATAATAGTACTTACAGTAGGGGCAACCAAAGACTTCAATTCTCAACCCAATATGACCTTCACCATTCCAGTCCAGTGGTACTAAACGTACATAGCGTGCTGTAATTGGATGCTGTAAATCATGTCTCACTACTCCATCTGAGTTTGTGTTTCCTGCAAAGGCCTGTGGGGAACAAAACAGAATGCTTAATATTAGAAAGTTAACATAGTAACTGAAAAGCAAAAGTTCTGATTTAACTGATCTTATGAAAGCTAACACCTTTTGCAATACAAACTTGGTAAGTAGTTTCTTAATTGTAATGTTTTAGGCTGTACAGTAATACAAATCAGGAAAGTAAATTGTTTTTGTTTTCTTACACCATCAAACATTTGTACATCAAGAACATTTGCTAAAATAATATTGATTTACATGTGTCAAATTGCTTTTTCTGTGTTCTCCAACTGCAAGTGTTAAAGCACGGCGGTGGAGGGGGGGGGGGGGGTTGGTTGGGGCAGTATCGTGTGTTGCGTAAGTGCTACGGTATGTAAGTCATCTGGGGGAGGAGCAGTTGCAGGTGGTATGGTAAGTATGGGCCCAATTTAATGGGCTAATTCCTGAGTAACTATGTATTTAACAGTCTGGCTTTTCATCAGTAAATATTTTACTTAATTCCATCAAAACTCTTCAAAATCTTCAATTTAAAACAAACCTTTCAGAGGGTTCCATGCATGGAGGATTCGCTGAGCAAAACATTGTTCAGAACGTGATAAGATAGCAATTCCTCTGGGTCCCCATGCACAGCTTCTACCTGTGCTGGAATTACGATTGCTTTGGAAAACACATGACAATGCTTTATCATTACAACTTATTGACAAAGATATTATTAAACTATACAGATCACGTGGATGGGCAAATAAACTCAGATAGAATTGGAAGATATACAATGTAGGGAAATAGATGTGACATCTTGAAAAATGTCCATATTACTGAGGAGGAAGTCCTAGATGTCTTGAAATGCATCTACAAATCCCCAGGACCTGATCAGGTGTACCCTAGAACTTGTAGGAAGCTAGGGAAGTGATTGCTAGGCCTCTTGCTGAGATATTTGTATAATAGATAGTCACAGGTGAGGTGCTGATAGACTGGAGGTTGACTAACGTGGTGCCACTATTTAAGAAGGGTGATAAGGACAAGCCAGGGAACTATAGACCAGTGAGGTTGATGTCAGTGGTGGGCAAGTTGATGGATGGAATCATGAGGGACAGGATGTACATGTATTTGGAAAGGCAAGGACTGATTATGGATAGTCAACATGGCTTTGTGCATGGCCATCATGTCTCACAAACTTGATTGAGTTTTTTGAAGAAGTAACAAAGAGGATTGATGAGGGCAGAATGGTAGATGTGACATGTATGGACGTCAGTAAGGTGTTCGACAAGGTTCCCTATGGGAGACTGGTTAGCAAGGTTAGATCTCATGGAATACAGGGAGGACCAGCCATTTGGATGCAGAACTGGCTCAAAGGTAGAAGACAGAGGGTGGTGGTAGAAGGTTGTTTTTCAGACTGGAGGCCTGTGACCAATGGAGTGCCACAAGGATTGGTGCTGGGTCCACTACTTTTTATCATTTATATAAATGATTTGGATGTGAGCATAAGAGGTATAGTTAGTAAGTTTGCAGATGACACCAAAATTGGAGGTGTAGTGGACAGCGAAGGTTACCTCAGATTACAATGGGATCTTGATCAGATGGGCCAATGGGAGTTTAATTCAGATAAATGCAAGGTGCTGCATTTTGGGAAAGCAAACCTGAGCAGGACTTATACACTTAATGGTAAGATCCTAAGGAGTGCTGCTGAACAAAAAGACCTTGGAGTGCAGGTTCATAGCTCCTTGAAAGTGGATTCATAGGTAGATAGGATAGTGAAGAAGGCCGCTGTTGGAATATCGCGTGCAATTCTGGTCTCCTTCCTATCGGAAACATGTTGTGAAACCTGAAAGGGTTCAGAAAAGATTTACAAAGATGTTGCCAGGATTGGAGGATTTGAGCTACGGGGAGAGGCTGAAAAGGCTGGGGCTATTTTCCCTGGAGCATCGGAGGCTGAGGGATGACTTTATAGAGGTTTACAAAATAATGAGGGACTTGGATAGGATAAATAGACAAAGTCTTTTCCCTGGGGTTGGGGGAGTCCAGAACTCCAGGGCATAGGATTAGGGTGAGAGGGGAAAGATATAAAAGAGACCTACCGGGCAACTTTTTCATGCAGAGGGTGGTACGCGTTTGGAATGAGCTGCCAGAGGATACAGTGGAGGCTGGTACAATTGCAACATTTAAGAGGCATTTGGATGGGTATATGAATAGGAAGGGTTTGGAGGAATATGGGCTGGGTGCTGGCAGGCAGGACTAAATTGGGTTGGGATATCTGGTTGGCATGGACGGGTTGGACTGAAGGATTTGTTTCCATGCTGTACATCTCTATGACTCCATGCCTCTAAATACCTTTTTGCCCAATGGTCAAGTTTATTGAACATACTGGAATTTTTGGAAAATTTATTTTGCAGGAGTTTAAAAGCATTTTTAATGGGCTGCTGAACAACATGATTAGAGAGTACTTCGTTACCACAACATTTTTTGTTGTGATTGTACCTGAGGCAGGTGGAATACATGGTTCAAGGTTGAACCATTAAGTTAAATCACCCAAAGAGTTTTGTTGAGTCAGGGTCATGCACCTGTGTATTATATCTATTTACAGATTATTTAAATGGCAGGACAAGTCGAGAGAGCAGTAAGTGTATAGCATCCTCAACTTTATCAATAGGAACATAGAGTACAAAAACAAGGAGGTGGTGCTGTACTTATACTAGACACTTGTTAGACCTCTGCTAGAGTAACGTGTATAATTCTGGATGCCATATAATTGAAAAGGTGTAAACACATTGGAGAGAGTTCTGAAGTGGTTAATGAAAATGGTTCCAGGAATGAGGGGCTTCAGTTATGAAGGCAGATTGAAGAAGCTGGGAATGTTCTTTTTGGACAGGAGAAAGCTAAGAGAAAATCTTAGGTTTTCAGACTCACAAGTGAACTGGATAGACTAAATAGGAAAAAGCAGCTTTCAAAAGGAACAAGAACAAGAGGGCATAGATTTAAAGTGATCTTCAAAAGAAGCAAGGGTGAAGTGAGAATGTTTTTTCAGTCTGAGTAGTTGAGGCATGGAATGCATTTTTTGGAAGTATGATAGAGGCAGGTTCAACTGAAGCATTCAAGTGGGCATTGGATGACTATTTGGATAGAAATAACATGCAAGGGCATGGAAATTGGCACTAAGTAACCAATTTCATTTAACAACCAAGTGTAGGCACACTGGGCTGAATAGCTTCCATCTGCACTTTGAAAGAATTTTAGGGTGGTTGAGATGAGGTGGGATTGGGTGGGTTGAGGTGGGAAGTGGCACATTCTCTTTGTGGCTCAATTGACCATCGCTAATACTGTTTGAATAGCATTTGGTAATTTATTTTCCTTCATGGACTGCTGTAGCTTATATTTTCAGGTGCTTGTTTTAATTTGCTAAGAGTAATGTAGAAGAAAAGTGGAAAGGATTATTTTGATTGAGGTCACAATCAAATCCAGGATTGCTTCGCATTTGACTATCCCAGCTGGGAATCAATTGTCACCTCACAGAGTGAGGTACATCTGAAAGATAATTCACTTAATTGTGATAAAATAGTTTACATCAAGATACAATGGCCATTTTCGTACAGTGCAGCAGCTACATTAGCTTGCCTGACTTGGGGTGTCATTGTAGGGAATGGACTTTCTAAGACTACCAGGCCATTTGTGTACCTCAGAACAGCAATCAAAATGGCTGAGTGTAAACGCAATTATTTGGCATGGAGCAAAGAGTATGGTGAGATTATTATATGATTGTGAATTTTTGTTGCAAATGGAGATGCTGAAAAGCCTAGGAAATTCCCTAAGAGGATGTCAGTTTAGTCAACAGTCAGAAATTTGATGGCTCAAGCTCCTTGCCAAATCTTCAGTGAACAGTCTACACCGACACAGTGGCCCTGCTCATTCATAACGAATGGTGGGGGAGGGGGGCAAATCTAAATATATAAGCTAATCAGTGGTCATGACAAATTTAACAACAGGATCTGATTTAATTTTATTTCTCTGTTTCCCAGATGCAAACAACCAGATTGCAGAAGAACAGCCATGTCACTGGGTAGATTCATTTAGAACACAATGTATGATCAATCAGATTATTGGATGTGCGGGTCAGTCATCTCACGTAGGATGTTGGTGTGGGACAGGGAAAGTCAGTCAGATTGTTAGTGGAAGTCAGTCAGATCACAGGTGAGGTATCCTTAACCAGGCTACGGAGGGTGCATTTAAGAGCTATGACTTCAGATGCTCAACATTATTCTCTAATTTATTCCATCAAACAAAGGCTCATCCCTACCTCTCACTGCTTCTACATAAGATCCAATAATTTAGCTGTGGCAGGCATATCATCCAAGCACAGTGCCAAGTAATATCTTACATTCTTCCCTCTGTCTTGCAAGACAAAGTGGTGTGCAATAGAAATGAGCTACACAATTCCATCCACTGAGTCCAACAGAGGAAATGGTACTCTGCATCATCAGTCTAGCTGCAATACAGCCCAAAGCATCCATTATCACTGGACACTCCACGATGATGCTGTGTTACTGCTTGCTGGCCTTCTCATTCTTGAGCATCCTCATCTTTCCAGTATGATAGTGAGAGCATAAACCTCTTCTTTATCCCACTATCCCTTTCTGATTTGAGATCCAGTATTTAAGGATTGTTGTCACTGCAAGTCAGGAACAAGCTGGAGCTAGAAATCACACACCAGCATTGAGAATACAACATTATTTGATCTGACACTTGGAGCCACCAACTCATATGCTGGAAAAAGTATATACCTTAAGGGCTGGTACAGAGTGAGAATCTGCATGTAATGGACCACTGAGCACGAATGGACTGCAATCAAATTCGAGGAAAAGATTGCTCATTCGCCAATGCCCCTCAATGTGAGTTTGCCTACAAGTTCTGTTATGCACAAAAAGGATGATGGAGCTTTGGATTCTCTTCCACAAATAATAGTTAACACTAGATCTGTTACTCATTTTAAATCTGAGATAGATAAAGCTTTGTTAAGCAAAGGTATTAAAGGATATGGGTGAAAAGCAGGTAATGGAGTAAGGCTGCCCATCAGCCAATGGCAGAATAGGCTCAAGGGGCTGAAAGGCCGATGCCAGTTCCAATCTTCCTACATGGGCAGTGCTGGCTCGGCCAACATTTAGTACTCACTGCTAATTGTCTTGGTGAAGGTGATGGTAAGCGACCTCCTTGAACTGCTGCAGTCCTGCAGATGTTAGCACTGAACAATTTGACCCAGGTCTTCATTTAAAGCTTCAATTCATCCTTTCCACAGTGGATTTGGTGACCTTCTCCCTCACAATATTGGCAGACACAGCTCTGAAGTAACATCTGGTGTCTGCTGTCTAAGATTCTCCTGTTTCTCCAGTGAATGCCAGCTAAGATCTCATGCAGGACAGGAAGCTCAGAGAGAGGTCCTATGATGTGCTGCAAATGTTTGGGCATCAACTAGACATTGAGGAAATTGTAGTCCTTGCAGTTCCTTTAACTTTTCCGCATTGACATTAGACTCCAGAATGCTAGCAGTCAATGGTGCACCTTTTCTCATGGCAATGCCACATTTTCTCTCATCCTGTCCATCCCAGTTGAGGAAAAACATTTCTTCCCAGATGCTCTAAAGAATGGCACACTGGGAAAGGTTCATGATGTTACCTGTTACCACCTAAAAAGATTCAGGTGCACAATGATTCAATGTGCCATTGACATTCATATCCATTGGCAGTGCCTTCCTTACCAAAGTTTGAAACTCTAGGTTGGTGAAGGAGTGGCCACAGTGATGCCATGATGTCCTTGATGAAAATTAAGTATTTTTAAGGCAGAGGTAGACAGATTCTTAATTGTCAAGAGGATGAAAGATTACCAGGAATATGCAGGAATGTAGAGCTGATGTTAAGATCAGCTCATCCGTGAATCTTATTGAATAGCACAGCAGGCTTGAAGGGCTGTATGGCCTCCTCTTGTTCCTTGTCCATGTGAAATTGAGTTGGGTCAGGTGCAGTTTACAGAAGTGCTCTCAAAAATCTCTTCTGTGGAGACCCTGCACCTTCTTTGCAAAACTTTAAAATTTTGCAAACTTCATTTCATGTTCTTGCAAACCTAAAAGCTTCGGTGACAATAGTCAATAAATCCTGCTGCCTCCCTGATTTCAGAGAACATTCTAGATTATTTCAACATTACACCATCATATATCCTTGACTTTGCCTAAGCAGTGGTAAAACAAAAACAACTCTGTAAGAATTGACAGTGAGCCCTCTGAAGGATAGCATTGTGAGAACCTGTCCTGCTGCTGTCAATCTGGTCACCTGGGAGTGATTAAGAGGTGCAGTCCCAGGTGTTAACCAAGCTCTAGACCAGCTGACTGTATTTTGCTTGCGGCAAGATATTAACTCACTCCAAACTTCTTCGCTTGATGAAAGTTAAATTCAAAATAGTCTTCAGAATCAGGTCAGGAAACTCAAGCAAACAAAGTTTTCTCATTAAGCTTAGTGCTGATCATGTTCAGAATTTAGATTATTAAAAGTTGTAGTTCACCTCATGACATGGATAAAGTGTTACATTTTGCTATTTTCTCTGTTAATTTTTTTTTTATTCATTCATGGAACATACGTATCGCTGGCTGGAGCAGCGTTTATTGTTCTTCCTTAATTGCTCTCAAGAAGATGGTGGTCAGCTGCCTTCCTAAATTTGTTGCAGTCACTGAGGTGCAGGAACATTCATTGTGCTGTTAGGGAGGGAGTTCTCGGATTTTGACAGTGAAAGAACCATGATATAGTTTCAAGTCAGGATGGACTGTCACTCAGGGTGGAACATGCTGGTTGCGCTGTTTCTTAGAAGATGCTGTTACAGGAGTCTTGGTGAGTTACTGCAGTGCATCTTGTCAGTGGTAGAGACTGCTGCCACTGCAACCAACAAGCAGAGCCACCTAGAACAGCAATTTCAGCAGATACATGGGAACATCACTTTCCCTCTGAGGCACTCACCATCCTGATTTGTAAATATAGAACCGTTCTTTTAGTATCACTATACCAAAATCCTGGAATCCCCTCCATAACTGCATTGTAGGTCTACCAACTCCAAATGGATTGTAGCCGTTCAAGGCAGCAGCTCAGCACCAGTTTTTCAAGGCCAACAAGTAACAGATAATAAATGCTAGCCTAGCCAGTGACACCCACACCCCATAATGAATAAAAATAGCAAAAAATGTAGTTTTCCATTTCCAAATTACCCTGTTAAAGTTCACATTTCTCAACTTCAAAGTTCATTGGTTAAGTTTTAGCCCATTCACTTTGCCTATGAATTCTTTTTGTAATTTTGTGCGTACAATATTAGAATCTATGTCTTTGGAAGTGTGGATAAATAGTAAACACATTGCTCTAATTTCAGAACTTATTTCCAGAAAAAAGGTTAGTGTTTGTGGCACTGACCTTATTGTTTTCCAAGTGCCTATTAAACTGAAGTGAGCAACTGCATTTTCATGTGGAAATAATATTACCAAGAAATAAAATGCTGTTTGACACAATACTAGAGAAAAGATGGCAATTAGGTTAGTTCTTATAAACTTTTTATTAAAGTAAAAAAGTGAGATCAGTTTTGTTTACAGAAATGTTCTCCTCAGATGTATTTTCCCCTCTCTCTGACTCTCATTGTTTACTCCATTGTCTTCTTTACTAAAAAAAAAGGGGACTCACGCAAAAGCAACATTCCATTGACTCCCAGCTGTCTTCCAGTGTCCTATCAGGAAACCCCTGTGAGCTTAACATTAGATGTTGGGAGGTATATAGCTCAGAGCCATGCCCAGTCCTATTGTCATCTGTCGGTTGCATGTGCAAACAGTTTATCTAATGCTACTCAATGCCAATGGTACCTGATTTCCCCTTCTTTAGTCCAGAAACAGTAAGATCAATTATATTGCCTATACCACCATCAGTTAATACCAGTGCTCAAACGTTTATGCTTCATTTACTTCACACAAATAATTCTACAAGTGACTTTTGATGATTTATAATTTGGGATTTTCTAAAATACTAAATCCACAATTACAATAGGAAAATAAGAACACAGGTATCTGTGATGCTGGGGACTGTAGATGAGGCTAAGATGGGCCATTCTCATGGCACTTAGATTAGATTAGATTCCAGTGTGGAAACAGGCCCTTCGGCCCAACAAGTCCACACCGACCCGCCGAAGCGAAACCCACCCATACCCCTACATTTGCCCCTTACCTAACACTACGGGGAATTTAGTATGACCAATTCACCTGACCCTGCACATCTTTGGACTGTGGGAGGAAACCGGAGGAAACCCACGCAGACACAGGGAGAATGTGCAAACTCCACACAGTCAGTCGCTTGAGGCGGGAATTGAACCCGGGTCTCTGGTGCTGTGCGGCAGCAGTGCTAACTGCTGTGCCACCGTGCCGCCCTCTGGATGAGGATTGTTGCAAATACATTAGGTGTTTCTTTTGCACTGATATACTGGGCTCGCATATCATTGAGTTCAAGCACAGTTATGGAGAGTCCTCTCTAGTGAGTTATTTAATTGCCTACCACCAGTCATGGCTGGATTTCAAAGGTCTAGAGCTGAGATCTGATCTGTTGATCAGTATGGTTTAGCTCCTTCTATCACTGGCTGTTTATGCAGCTTGGGACAGAAGTAGCCCTGCTTTACAGCTTCACCAGGTTAACATTTTGAGGGATGTCTGGTGCTGCTTCAGCTATGCCCTCCTGTACTCTTCACTGAACCAGGGTCAATCTCTTGGCTTGGTGATAATAGCAGAGTTGCACACAGCTCTGCTTGCCATGTCTTTTATATGGTGAATCCCTGTCTATCAGGTGAATGCCAAAAACAGCAGGATGAGGGCCTTAAGTTGGCTTTAGTTTCTTATATTAGTTCTCAATGGCAGTAGGTTGGGAAGGCTATCCGGGGTCCCAGCCATCACTCTCTTTCTCGGGAACATGGTGGGAAGGCAATGTGTACCTCACCCATCATCCTCCCACCCCAAATATTCTACTGGGGAGGGCATTAATTTCCAGCCCATGAGTGGATCAGTCAACTTCTTCTAAAAACATAATTTACTCTGCTGGAGAACTCATCTAACTGGAATATGATTGGGTCCTTCTTAATTATGTAAATAGGACTCTGATGACAAAGCAACTTTGATAAAGTGAATGGGTGAAACTGAGGCAAATAGATTTCACCATAGAGAATTGTGAGTTAATTCACTTTGGCCATAAAAGTGATAAAACAAGATACTTTCAAAATGGTGAACCATCTACAAATGTACACACTTCTATTGGAAATTAAAATATGCAGTGTATGACAATGAGCTTTGGAGAAACATCCAGTGATTGTGCCATCTGCAAAGTGGTAGGGATCAACAGTTCATGAATTAGGGCTGATTCCTTAAGACTGGCACATTTACATTAGAGTTAATGGTATACACTTCACACCTTGATCATTTTCAGGAAGGTCTGATATTTTCCCCGATTGCCACTGTGGGTACCTCATTGTATTTGCCACCCCTGCCTGTATATAGCATAGGAAAATGGTTATTTGGAGTAGTTTGCATTACTGATCTAGTAGAATTTCTCAGGAGATATACAGAACACATCTACGTCCCATGAAGGTGCACATAGCATTGACTACCTTCACTCAAATACCATGTGGGACATCATCAGATCTTTCAGAAGCATTACTTGATACAACAGAAGACTGACAACAGCACAAGTGAACTTTCAAGAGTAATTATTACATTTTATGAGTTTCAGTTGTTAATTGTATTATTTTAATATGACATGTCTTCTGTCTGAGATTTTATTAATCTCTTTTTTAAACAAAACTGATGTGATTTTTAAGAAATCTTCAAACATGAGTTATCAATATTTATTTTGCTTCTTTAATATTTCAATGTAATAAGAAAAGTTTAAGGTGACTTTTAAAAGAGCTTTAAATATATATGCTTGCTTATAAATATTTAACTGACTTTTTTATGAAACTGTGTAAAAAACATCTTTTAACAAGACTGAAGAAGTGTCTACTTAAAAGCATAGTTGCTCTTTTAAAATTCTGTTTAGATGTACATGGCATTGTAAGAAGACTAAATATAACTGGAAGATTTATTTTAACATGCACTGCTGTGAAAGAGAAACATGACTTTTCCACAAAGGGTGGTTTCTCTTGTATAATAGTCTGTATCGAGATAAAGAAAAGAAATAAAGAGATCACTCTCATAGGCCGGTCAGGAGGCACTATTACCCATGAGTACATAATCAAAGATCTGGATAGTTAATGGGTGACAAAGATTACCAACTAAAACTTGGTATGAGGCACTTTACTGCAGGACCAATAGTTCAACGCAGGAAAATTATCTGGATTAGAGTGATGCTGGAAAAGCACAGCTGTATTCCTGATGAAGGGCTTTTGCCCGAAACGTCAATTTTACTGCTCCTTGGATGCTGCCTGAACTGCTGTGCTATTCCAGCACCACTCTAATCCAGAATCTGGTTTCCAGCACCTACAGTCATTGTTTTTACCGCAGAAAAATTATCATCAGGTAGTAGGATGGCAATTGAGGCGCTTAAATCAAGGTTCCAGTACATCAGGAAACATCTTAAATAAGTCCTTTGTCAAAGTCTGAAGATTCATACTGGTGTGTTTTTCATTGCACAACTTTACCAAAAATAGGAGTGGCATACTTCTCTGCAGGTGAGATGGTGCTTGAAATGCCAGAAAGATATTAGTGTGTTGGAAGCAGTTCAGAGAAAGTTTGCTAGACTAATACCTGATTACCTTATGAGGAAAGGCTAGACAGGCTGGGCCTGTATTCTCTGAAGTTCAGAAGAATGAGAGGTAATTGAAACATACAAGTTCCTGACAGGACTTGACCGGGTCAATGGAAAGAATGTTTCTTTTTATGGGGAAATCTATAATTTGGAGTCATGGTTTAAAAATAAAAGGATGCCTCTTTTAAACTGGAACGACGAAATTTTCTTTTCTCTGAGGGTTGAGTGATTGGAATTCCCTTCCTCAAAAGGCTGTGGATGCAGAATTTTTAATATGTTAAGCAAAGATAGATAGATTCTTGATTACAATGGGGAAGAAAGGTTACCAGGAATATGCAGGAATGTAAAGTTGAAGTTAAAAACAGATCAACCATATTCTTAATGAATGGGAGAGAAGGTTTGAAAAGGACCAATGGCCTCCTCTTGTTCCTTGTTTAAGCGTTCTTATCGTGATGAACTGGACACCTCCATTGTGGATGTCAATAGACCCAAATCTCATGGAGGGATACCTTCAGGTAACCTTGGTGGAGGAGGATCTGGTGACTAATGCCTTTGGATATTGAGAGTGAGAAAGACCCTTTTTCCTTTTGCAGAAAATCAACCAAAAAAAAATGTAGGTGGGAAGTGAAGATAATACCTGAAAATACTTGATGCTAGCCTTTTGAACATCAAAGATCAGGTATTAAATGTAAGATCTTTGTTCCTGTTAATTATTTTCTTGCTTTCCAACTGTTTTAACATTAAAATGGATCATGTTAATAAGATTATTTTGGAGATTATGGAATGACTACAGACAGATATATAACAACAATGGACTCAAGGAGAACATAAAGAGTAAACTACATATATAACTCAATAATTAATAACACTGCCTACCCCACTTGTCACATTCAAAAGGAAAGTTCAGCAGGTTTCTTGTCTTTCTCACTCTCAATATCCAGAGGCATTAGCCACCAGATCCTCCACCACCAAGACTTCCTGAAGATATCACTCCATGGGTTTGAGTCCATTGACATCCACAATGGAGTTCCCCAGTTCACGTCACATACCCCCAACACCTGTGCTCCACCACCCGACCACCCAGATCATACCCCACCCATAGTTAATAAGTCATATTATTCAATACAAATATGCGAACAAATATCACTTTCTAATTTGTTGATTTGAGTAAATTCATATTTGATAGTTCAGAGAAAATTTAGCAGTTCCACTCCAGGGGAAACAAATAATATAACTTTTTCAACTCTCATTTATAAGCCTTGTATCCAAGGCAACTGATTTTATGACCAGCAGGTTTGGCAGTATCTGTAGAGGGAGAGAAAGAGATAATGTTTCTATTTAATTATGATGCTTCAAAAAAAAATCATGTTCAACTTGAAATATTTACCATTTCTCAGTACAGATGCTTCCAGATCTGCTGAATATTTTCAGTACTTTCTGTTTTTATCTTAGATTTCCACTATCCCTAGCATTTTTCTTAAATTTAATGGCAAATTGACATTATCAAACTTCAAACATTCACCACATTCACACACAAACAAGTTCACATCATATCATTAAATTTTAAATTAATAATTACATTTTTAAAAATTTCAAAAACTTGCCAGACCCCAAACACCGAATCATTCAGTTTTTTGAAACATTGCTCTGCAGTGTGTTCTATGATGCTGTTAGAAGTTACAGTCGCCTTCCAAACTAAAGTGCGAAGGTACAAGCCTTTAAGAGAGATGTTTTCTGTGCTGTTTCTCTTGGAGAGGGGGTTGCCACAGTGCTGCCAGTGTGTCTCCTTCAGGCAAGCAGGTGGTGAACAACTTTGGATATTTTCCTGGGTGGTATTTTTAAAATGAGACAAAAGAATCATGAGTGGGCATGGTCAGGGTCACACAGATCCAGGATGGCCTTTAGTTTTGCTTTCATTTAGTGAGAAGGTTTTCTGCTGACTGCTGAGCTAAAACGTAAGCTCCCCCTCCTGGAATGAAATCTTAGACAGTAACACTTCCTCTTAAAAATCAAGAGATGCAGATGTGAGAGAGACAGCAGGTGAGAAGCATAGCTGTTTTGCTGAATTGTGCTAATATTTTTTGATTCCGTCCACTCATTAAGATATGACAGTGATCTTTTGCCCCCACCTCATTGTGAAGTATCTCAAGGATGTTTGTCTTTATCCATTCATTGGAATGTGGCCTGTGATTATTGCCCATTCCTCATTACATTTGAGAAGGTAGTGGTAAGCTGTCTTCTTGAATTGCTGCAGTTCACGTCCAAGTGTGGAAAGACCTAGACAATATCTAATCTTAGGTTGACAAGTAGCAAGTATTATTTACACCATACAGGTGCTGTATAATACCATCTCCAACAAGGGAGAACTTAACTATTGCCCTTTGAGATTCAATGGCATTACCATCACTGAATCCGTTAGTATTAGCACCCTGGAAGTTTCTATTGACTAGAAACTGAACTGGACCAGTACTATGGCTACAAGGGCAGGTCAGAGGCTAGAAATTCTGCAATAAGGTCAAGACATTTTCACTGCAATGAGTGAACTAAGTCAGTTCACACTTCTCAGTGCGGCCAATGTCAAAGGCCACAGTGACGCGAGAGTGGCCACTTTGGCATTTGAGTTAGTATGGTATCAAGGAGCCCTTGAAAAATTGAAGTCAATAGGGGGCTGGCAGAAAATATTCTAATCATTGCATCCATACACTGCAAAGATACATGAAAGTGGAACATTGTGACACAGTGGAAGTCTGAAATTAAAACAGAAGTTCTGTAACTCAGCATGTCAGGCAACTCCAATGGGGACAGTGATATGGCTAATGTTTCAAGTCCAATAAGACTCTTCTGTAGCACTTAGAAGGAAGATGGTTTTTGTTCTTGGAGATCAATCTCAGTCCCAGGACACTGCAGCAGGAGTTCTTCAGAGTAGTGTCCTAGTCTCAACCAACTTCATCAATGACTTTCTCTCCATCAAACAGTCAAAAGCGGGGCTGATTGCTGTTCTTTGCAGTTCAGTTCCATTCACAATCTTCAAAAAATGAAAATAATCTGTGGCCATCTGCAGCAAGACGAGGAAAACATTCAGGTTTGAGTTTATAAGTGCAAGTCACACCGGCTTTGCACAAATGCCAGGCAATGACCATTTCCAAAAAGAGATAGTCTAATAATCTCACATTGACATTCAATGGAATTACCACTTTTGAATCAATGACTTTCAACATTCTGGGTGTTATTGTCGATAAGAAATCTAACTGGACCTTTCAATCAAGTACTGTGTTTACAAGATTAGGTCAGAGGCTGGGAAGTCTGTGGCAAGAAACTTCTGTTGACAAGATACAAGTCAGGTCAGTAATAGACTACTGTCTATTTGCCTGGATGAATGCAGCAACTCACAAAATTCAGCACCATCGAGGTCAGAACACCTTCCTTGACTGCAATATCACCCACCAGCAGCAAACAATAGCAGTGATATGCACCGTGTAATGACTGAACTTCAGCAATTTGCAAATCCTCCTTTGACAACACACCAACCACTGAATTACATAAGTATTACAGTGCAGGAGGCCATTTGACCCATTCTTTACCATCTAGAGCAAGGGCAGTAGGTCCATGAGAGTACAATAAACTCCTAACCACACACCATCATGACTTTGAATTTTACCACCTTTCCTTTAATGGAACAAAAATCTGAAACTGCCTTGCAAAGAGCATTGTGGATCTATTTACAAGACATATTCAGCAGTCGATTTGAGAGGGCAATTATAGGCAACAAATGCTTGGCTTGCCAGGAGTGATAACACCTCATGGATGAACAAAAACAGAAATTTGCCTGATCTGTTAAGACTTTCATGCATTTGTATTTTAATTTCAGATTTCCACCACCTATAATATTTCACTTTTTATTCATATCATTTTATGAACAAATGGCATCAGCATGCTTTGAGAAAAATGAATTGATCCTTAGATGTGTCCACGATAAAGGCAATGCAGATTGAATCACTGGGCTAAATCATAACACAAGAGAAAGGTTTTCCTTCAGAAATTTAGACAGGCAAATTCGACATTCAGCACAAGTTGAAATTTATCATTTAAACTACCTTATGCAAGTCTGTAAACAAAATTCAAATAAAATTCACATTGTTATTGAACAGTTACAAATTCAGATAGTTGGGCTGAACTCTTGGATGCTGCCTGACCTGCTGCGCTTTTCCAGCAACACATTTTCAGCTCTGATCTCCAGCATCTGCAGTCCTCACTTTCTCCTTAAGCATTTATTGCGCCATGCAACACTGCATCATATTAAAATGTTCAGTGTACATCAGGAGAAAAGCACAAATGCATTGGGTCACATTGTAGCCATACAATATACTGGATAGGATATAGCTGGCCCACAACAAAATATTAAAAATGGCTTTTTTGATGTTCTTTGTGGGCAGCGAATAAACCTTGTGGCTTTTCAGGAGTTTTGCTTAAACCAACTTTGACGTTTTGATTTTTAGTTTAGAACAGAAAATTATTATACTCACAATATAAAATGAGTTTATTTTAAAAATGGAATTGTGTAGGATGTTTTAGAAGGTGTAACGATCTAAAAAGGACATAGGGCTTGAAGATTTTACAGAAATCTGGTAAAAACAGATAGGGCTGGAATCTCACTTTTTTTCACTAAATCCAAATTGCATCAAATTTTCTGGAGGGATTTTCGCCATGAAGTCTATTGAGTCACCTTGCTTTATCTTATCAAACTCACCACATACACTGCCAACCCAATTCCAATGGCATTCTTCATGTTCAATACTGACCCTGTCTTACTACATACCATTCTAAAACAATTTGTCACTCATCAGATACCTGTAGATAGACAGGCAACCCTTGCAACTACACCATTGTTTAAAGGCCATAATGCATTGGCTAATCCATCATTGCCAGAAACAATGAACCATCTTACTACAGAGCATAGCTGACATTCCCTTCCACAGGCAATCTCATTCTGTCACTGTCGTTGCTGTTTGACCATCACACCACACAGTTTACATGTCAGTAACCATGTTGCATCTAAACAGCTTCTTTAAGTCAGTATGGCTCAGTCCTCAATGCCCTATGCAGACCCAGAGCTTATATCGACTAGTAGGGGAACGTCAAGTACAGACAATGCAATAGAACAATTTGAAACATTTTATTTACAGAAAGCAAATGCACACAAAATCTAACAGAGACTGACATTTGCCCTAACAATGCAAATCAGATTTTGCATGATGACCAATGATTATTTTACAGTCCATGATGCTCTGCTGCAATCAGCAAAATCTCTTTTATTGAAAGCAGTGACAATGAGGTTCTGTCTGACCTATAGTGCCTAACACAGCTGAGTTCTGTCATGGACAATGTCAAGTTTCTCTTCTTAGTGTTCTCCCCATCCTCCCTTTCAAAGACTACTGCTCTTCCTCCAGTTCCTCAGCATCCAGCACAATACCTCACTGTTTGCTCCAATTGTGAAAGCATAGCATGCCAGGATGATGCAGCACATTCTGTTTGCACTATACTGGAAGGCTCCCTGCACTGATCCAATTAGCAGTCTGATTCTCTACTCCACCATAGCCCTGGCCGAGGCATGGTCAGCACTAAACATGTGCTTCGCATCATTCAGGGAGTTAGGCAATGGTGTCATGAGCCATGGGTGCAGTGTGTAGCTCTTGTCCCCCAGCAACCAGCCTTGTGATTCCCTGGAAACTCAAAAGTACCAGGTACATGAGAGTGCTCCAGAAGATGGGAGACATGGCGGCTGTTAGAGTCACACGCACACACCTCCAGGAAGTGATCATAGGTCAACTGAACATTAATGGAATGGAACCCCCTCCTGCTGATGAATTCCACAGTGTTTGAGTTCATCCCTCTCTGTGTACAGTTGATTTTGGCACTGTGTACTTGAGAGAATTCACCCACAAATCATTTTGCTGCAACTTATTTAAATAGTTTCAAGGTTGCTAAAATTGTAAGACACTAAATTAAACCTGGAAGATAATCTACTCCAAATATCAATGTTATGATTTCATATTCTCAAACCGACTAACACTGCTGAGCACCCAAATAAAGAGAAGAGATCAGTTATAAAGTTGGGCAACCAGTTATGACCTTGGCCTGATCCATGACCTAAACACTATGTGAGTTTCCGCTGAGCAAGTTGGGATCAAACTCACTCATTGACAACTGCTGGGTGTTCTCAATCAGCTGTAACCCACAAGCAGCGTAATGCACTATCATCCTGCATGTAATTGACATATACAATTAACTGTGTATTGACTTTTAAAGATCCAACTTCAACAGTCATTAACCCATTCTGGTCTGTGACTGTAACTGAAGGGTACAAAAAGCCTCAATGAAACCACTGAAACGTAGTTGGATTGTGTTCATAGAATCTACAGACTTTTTTAGTTACTAACTTGCTTACAATATCCTATTGGAGGAAGTTTGCAAAAGCTGTTTTGGTGCCTTGTACAAAGCTGCAAATATGCAGTCTTATTTGGCTTTCACTCCCTGAATATACTCTGCCTGGATAAAGAACATGCTGCCCTGTCAAAATTGTACAACAAATCTGGGAATCCATATATTTCATAATCATTTGACGTGGTTTGGCAATCCTGTTGGGAAGATTCAACCCCACACAAGTAAATTTATTTGCTTGAGTCAGAAAATCTGGTATCCTATTTGTCACTTTAGACTCAAAATATTAAAGCCTTTTTGATCAATCGTCAGAGGTTAGATTAGATTACTTACAGTGTGGAAACAGGCCTCTCGGCCCAACAAGTCCACACCGCCCCGCCGAAGCGCAACCCACCCATTCCCCAACATTTACCCCTTACCTAACACTATGGGCAATTTAGCATGGCCAATTCACCTGACCTGCACATCTTTGGACTGTGGGAGGAAACCGGAGCACCCGGAGGAAACCCACGCAGACACGGGGAGAACGTGCAAAATCCACACAGTCAGTCGCCTGAGGCGGGAATTGAACCCGGGTCTCTGGCGCTGTGAGGCAGTAGTGCTAACCATTGTGCCACCGTGCCGCCCACTAGTTTCTGTTCTGGTGAGATTATTGCCAAGAAGAATGCAAGGAGGAACTACAGCATCCCTAAGCTCCTAGGTTTTTCAAATAAAGTGCAAGGCTTGAATCTACTCCTTTATTTCTTTTGTTTTCAGAGAATAGACCCTTGCATGCGCATGATGTTGCCTCATGTTAGTGAAGTTATAATTGCACTTCAGCAAGTTCAGAAAGTGCTGCCCAATCATAGAATCAGACCCAACATTACAAAACCTCTTTTGCATTTTACAAGTGTGCACTGATCCCATATGGTCTGTGTTTTGCCTATTATGGAGGAACATGCTGTTCAAATGATCAGTCAGTTAGTGAGATGGTTGGTTAATGCACCTAGCATTGCATCCACTACTGAAATTCAAACATAACTTTGCTTAAATCTGTGATAGGCAGAATGTTTTTAGGCCTGACTGAAGTATCCTGTTAATGAAACACACCACTCACATCAACTGTATAGGAGCAGTGCGAATAGACTTGTGTGATCAAACTTTTGAAATAGTTTGCTTTTCTAGGCTAATTTTAAGCAGACCAGACACTTCTCAGGTCTGAAAGCCTTTGGCCCATTTGTAAATTTGCACAATACATAACCAAAATTAATCTAATGATAATAGACATTGTCCCACAGGATAGCTTTGATGTGCTGTATATCTGCAGGATCCTGGGATTTTCTGGTACCTACACCACGTGCTCCATCACAAATGAACCCAGATGTTGAGAGGATAATACCAACTTAATAGCCAGGGTGAAAAATGGAGAGTGGGCAGAAGGCCTGTTTTACTTTCCAGTGCAACACTGAGTACATGCTACACAATAGGATGCGTCATCTGTTCGATGAGAGACAAATTGATGTGGACAAAAAAAGATACCTTGATATTATTTCAAGGCTGAGCTGGAAAGCTATATCAACCTATTGGTGTACTGAACAATATCTATACCTAAATCAGCATAACAAACAGGTTCTCTAATCATTGCTGTTTGCAAGTTTGCTGCCTACAAATCATCTGCCAGGTTTCCTAAATTATGGCAGTGACCACATTTCAAAAGTATTTAATTGGCTGTAAATACTTTGCTTTGTCCTGAACATATAAATTCAAGTCTTTCTTTTCTTTATTTAATGCTGGAATGTAGATTATTTGTATTAAGCTCATATTCTAACAGCTCCTCCTCATACTAATATAAAGTAGCCTGAAAGTTGCTTCATAGTTTTAGTACATTGATGAAGGATGGGCTGCAGGCTTATCAGGTTGTGGAACCAGAGCAGGCTGAAGACCACCTTCAGATGAGGAATGAAAGTAACATTTCAACAGAAGAAACCCACAGTCATCAATTAAAAGAAGACCAAAAATTAATAACTAAATGAATTTGAAGCAGAGTTAGCATTTTTCTAATTTCTCATTTTCTTTTGTATGTAGAAATCCAACTAATTATTCTGAGCAACAAGGATGACTATTAATTCTAGTTAGCAAAACTGTCACTTAAAGCTCAGGCTTTTGTTTGCTACATTATATTAGGAACCTGTGTCCATGTACAAGTTAAGAAAATAATAAGGCTGCAACCAAGACATATTTAGATTATGGTTTCGTATGATAGATGCATTTAAAATTATGAAAGGAATAGGTGGATATAAGTACACCGTTTCTCGAAAGTAATTGACCATGACAAAGGGCCTTAGATACAAGAGACTTAAAATAGAGAGCAGAAGAAAGTTTGTAAACTGAGAGGTGTGAGGCTGATAGAATCTTATTTCAAGGGTTAATGGTAGAGCCAAATAATATGCTTATACTGACATTTGTCTGGATCAGTGCATGATGGAAAAAGGAGTGAAAGAATAACAGAATCTGTTTATGCAGAAGGTAAAGCTGATGGAGATTGGCTGGTCTGAATGGCTTGGTTCCATGTGGTAACCTCTTATTGGTTTCTCGACATGTCTATATACTCTTCCAATAGTAGTGTGTGCAAGTGTGCTGAAGGATACTCAAGTACTTCTCTAGTTAACTGTATACATTGGAAAACTTGAATGGGAGAGCAATTAGGAATGGAAAAATGCTTGAAACTTATTATTCATAAGACTTAACATTAATTATTATTCTTTACTTTTCTATTCCTTTTTGATGGAGAGTAGAAAATTTTGATGTTACAATGAATTATAAACATCAGAGACGTTTATGAAAAATGTTATGAAAAACTCGTACATCTAGCAGTCAGGTTATTACAAGATACATCTCATTGGAATTCATAGGTAAAATTACATCCTGCATTTTAAATGTTTATTTGTTGTTGGACTCAGCAGATCAAAAAATCTCATCAAACTTGCATTTCAAAGACAGGGTCTATTGGATGTTATCCAGCAAGGTATGAATGACAGTCTGAAAATGTGTATTGCAATTCTGCTTTCTTTCTCAGTTTAATTTGTGCCTCTTGAACTGCACTTCTCCCATATAGTAAATGACAACAATCATACAGAAGATGCTGATAGCAGCCTGAAAGGTTATACCATGCCAACATTAAATATCTGCACTTGAAAATAGAATATCTTAATTGGGAAGAAACCAATAGAAAAAGGAAGTGACTGCAATATATAACATTTTCTACAAGTGTGAATTAATCTAACTACCATTATCTTAGCCTCTGATTTTAAAAAAAGTGTTAGCTATCATAAGTGAAAATTGGACTGGAATTAAATTATGTCAGTTATATTAACATAAACGTGTTTTCTCCTCTCAAAATACAATGGCTTAAGTGTCTCATCACAGGCCTCCTCACCATTATTCGTTTCAAAACTGTTGCCAAGTTCCTGTCCCATAGTACGAGCTATTTGGCTTTTACCACCTGTCGTCCATGATCCTCAGTACTCCCAGTCTTGCAATATGTCAAGTTGAAAGCCTTGCTGTCATCCATGCAGTGCCTGTCTTACTTCAGCTAGCATCTCCAAAATTCCATCTCCTCTTCACCACTGTTCCTCAGATTCTAGGTTCCATGTTCTGCAGTTCTGAGGAAGGGTCACAGGGCCCAAAATGTTAAACCTGAATTCTCTCCATAGATGCTGCCAGACATTCTGAGCTTTTCCAGCAATTTCTGTTTTTACTCCTCAGTAATATCTGGACACGTACTAAAATTGTGAAAGCTGTCCCAGACTAATCAGGCAACAACCTGACATAGTCTTCATTTTTGCCATCTGATATGCTATCCCACCAATAGGATAGACAACCCCACCCTAGATTTGACTGAATAATCAGGAGGTCACAGTCCTCAACATTGACTGTCTATCCCATGACATTCCATGTCATCAGATCAAACTCAGACAAGGAAACCTCCCCATGGTTACTACCTACTGACCTGGTTCTGCTGATGTATCAGTGCTCCTCATGTTGAACAATATCTGGAAGAAGTACTGAGGGTTGCGAGGATATAAAATATTCAGTGGATCGGGCATTTCAATGTCCAACAACCTCCAACAAGAAGCAAACCTACTTGACCTAACCAATCTACGTGTCACATAAACATCTATCCTTGAAAATATTGCTTAGAGTATCCATCATATAATCCTAGTGATTTTTGTTAACCTTTGTCTTCCCCACATTTTCTGTTTGATCAGATTCCTGTTCTCCTGCCACATGGAAGTAAAGCCTCTCCCATACTACGAGCAAAAGGACCTTAGAGGATATTCATCCGAATCCTGCTGGGGTTCAATCAGTGCCAATTTCCCTAGAATCAGTCCCAATGACTTAAGAATCTAAGTCCCTCTTACCTACAGCATCCCTTCAGCCATACTTTCAACCTTCTATTTCTGATCTCATTCACATGTGGCATTGCGCGTAATCCTGAGATTATTACTTTTGAAATCCTGCCTTCTAATTTAATTCCTAGCTCCCGATCTTCTGCTTGTAGGATCTAATTTCTCTTTTACAACGCCTTTGACACTGAAGTGAGTCACAATTTATGGGTCTTCTCCCTGACTCTTCAAAATGTCTGACAACTGCTCAGTGGCATGCTCGGCTTTGGTATCAGTGAGGCAACATATTACCCTGATGGCATGCACCCACTCTTTTCTTTAATATTAATTCATGGGATGAAGGTGTCGCTGGTTAAGCCAAATTTATTGCCCATCCCAGACAGCAGTTAAGAGTGAATAATATTGCTATGGGTCTGGAGTCACATGTAGGCCTGATCAGGTAAGGATGGCAGTTTCCTTCCCGAAAGATCATTACTGAGCTAGATGGGTTTTTCCAACAATCAACAATGGTTTCATGGCCATCATTGGTCTCTTGATTCCAGATTTTTATTGAATTTAATTCCACCATGTGCTGCGGTGGGTTGTGAACCAGGGTTCCTGGAACATTACCTGGATCTCTGAATTAACAATCCGATGATAATACCTCTAGGTTATCAACTCCCCTATAATGTTTTTTTTTTCTCTAGCTGTCAGCAGCTGTGCCAGTCCTGGTGCCACGGGCATGACCCATTGCGTCACTCTGGACAACCACCCCACCCCGAGTATCAAAAATGCAAAATCTGTTCGAGAGAAAGACGGCCACAGCCACTACCTGCTTGGAGCTTTAACTCTGTCTAATGATTATCCATTGTCTGTCTGCCTGTGTATTCTTTCCCTGAGTCATGACCACCATACTATGCACGCTATCCACAAAGATGTCAGCTTTGTAGACATCCAGTGACTCCACCAGGTATGAAATAGGGATTTCTAGAATCTGTAGCTCTAAACACTTGCTGCACATCTTATGGCTGTCCTAAACACTGGAAATGTCCCTGATGTTCCACATTGCACAGGATGTGTATTCCACTTAGGCAAGCTGCCTTGCCTTGACTTCCCCTTAAAATACTTCCTTTTGGTTTACCTCTTCTATGTTAAGGAACATTAAATGCATTTCAGGTACTTTAGATTAAGAGTGTTCAATGTATAAGGAGGAAGGTGAGGACTAATCTTTGCTTTAAAGACTGTTTAGTCAAAATTTCAGCCAGCCTTACTTACCAAGGCAGCCACTCATCATGTGCAAGCTCCCAGTCCCAATAGATCTGTACCTTTGTTACTTTGGACTTGATAATTTTATTCAGATTAGAGTGGTGCTGGAAATGCACAGCAGGTCAGGCAGCATCCGAGGACCTTTTCCAGCACCACTCTAATCTAGACTCTGGTTTCCAGCATGTGCAGGCCTTGTTTTAACCTAGTTGATAATTTTGTTACTGACCAAACTAAATCCCTTCAAAAATATATTAAGGGGATAGTCTAGACCCTAACTTTTTCTTATTTTAAATGTAGGTGTAAAGCGTTACGTTCTAGATGCACTTTAATTGGTCAAATTACTCAACATTAATCAAAAGAGCAGACAAAATAAAATAATTAGTATAACTGTAACTATTGATATCAAAGAATCCCTACATTGTAAAAGCAGGCTATTTGGCTCATCGTTTACATACCGATTGTCCAAAAAGAATCCTGTCCTACCCTGTAACCCTGCATTCTCCATGGCTAATTCATACATCTTTGGACTGGGGGGAGGAACTGAAGTACGTGGAGGAGACTCATGCAGACACGGAGAGAATGTGCAAACTCCACACAGACAGTCAGCTGGAATCAAACCCAAATCTCCAGCACTGTGAGGCAGTGGTGCTAACCACTAAGCCACCATGCTGTCCTAGAGAATGCTTAACAAAACAACAGATATAGTAACTTTGATTAATTAACTTTTCCAATATTGTAAAATCGCATAATCACACTCTTGGCAATGGCAAGTGCAGTAAATCAGATTGTCTCACATGTAATTCTAGCAGCAGGAAAAGAACCCCAGCTTTTAACTGTATCAGAAAGCGAAATAGGAGCTTCCACATCAAGCTTTAAGATCCCAGCAATGGCAAAAAGCTAAAACTAAAATTCCCTGTTCTATGGGAGCTTGACCCTACCCATTCAGGCTGTGTCTATTGTTCCACTTAACAAAAAATTCCCAAAGCCACATAAGCTATTTATTCTATCGGCAAATAGTAACTCAGTAACTCTTCGCTTAACCTTTCTTCATTAAAAAAAGGACAAAATACACCTCTTAAAGCCATTGTATCATCACAATTCCAATGAACTCCTAGTTGATGTCACATTCTACCCTCAGTAAACCCAGTTCACTCAATGTTCTTCAGGTGTTGTGTTTAGTTTCACTTCCTCATTTCCTAACAACAACTCTATCCACAGATACTCAAACCTGCTGAATTTCTCCAGCTCTTTGCTATTATTCTAGATTTACTACCTCCACGGTGTTTTCCTTTAACTTCAGTGTAAATGTTGCTTTACAACACTTCAATGGATCATCATGGGGCATTTTATTACGTTAAGGGCACTACATAAACACAGATGTTGCTGTTGTTGGTAAAAATAAGCAGCAATTAATGAGGAAAATGACCCGTGACCTACAAGTTGCCACAGGTCGTTGGCAGTTTTGTTTCGTTTCAACATTGTCCTGCCAGGGTTTTGCCTGAAATTTACCTATAATTTTCATGAAGGTGTACACTAACACACTATTTGCTCTCAGCTTTCTGCCGACATGTAAGGCTAGGAATCAGTAGTGAATCCGCCACAAATTCACCTGCACCTCCACACACATCATCTATTGCATCCGCTGCACCCGATGTGGCCTCCTCTATATTGGGGAGACAGGCCGCCTACTTGCGGAACGTTTCAGAGAACACCTCTGGGACACCCGGACCAACCAACCCAACCACCCTGTAGCCCAACACTTTAACTCCCCCTCCCACTCCACCAAGGACATGCAGATCCTTGGACTCCTCCAGCGCCAGACCATGGCAACACGACTGTTGGAGGAAGAGCGCCTCATCTTCTGCCTGGGAACCCTCCAACCACAAGGGATGAACTCAGATTTCTCCAGTTTCCTCATTTCCCCTCCCCCCACCTTGTCTCAGTCAAATCCCTCGAACTCAGCACCGCCTTCCTAACCTGCAATCTTCTTCCTGACCCCTCCGCCCCCACCCCACTCCGGCCTATCACCCTCACCTTGACCTCCCTCCACCTATCGCAATTCCAACGCCCCTTCCCCAAGTCCCTCCTCCCTACCTTTTATCTTAGCCTGCTGGACACACTTTCCTCATTCCTGAAGAAGGGCTTATGCCCGAAACGTCGATTCTCCTGTTCCTTGGATGCTGCCTGACCTGCTGCGCTTTTCCAGCAACAGATTTTCAGCTCTGATCTCCAGCATCTGCAGTCCTCACTTTCTCCTCGGAATCAGTAGTGCTCATTAGCTACTAACAATAACAAATGTTGGTCATTTCTGCAATGGTCAGCCTGTATAACCTGGACAGTGAGTAATACAAAGTGAGGAGACTTATTCCTTCTGTAATGAACTGTTACTAGAAATTTTACAAACATGAAGATTATTCATTTTCTTCTTTATTTTCTTTTATTCTTCTCACATGCTCTTAATTAAATTTGCTTTCCCTCTCTTTATGTCTTTCTGTGCTGAAAATGTGTTGCTGGAAAAGCGCAGCAGGTCAGGCAGCATCCAGGGAACACGAGAATCGACGTTTCGGGCATAAGCCCTTCTTCAGAAGAAAGGCTTATGCCCTGAAGAAGGGCTCATACCCGAAACATCGATTCTCCTGTTCCCTGGATGCTGCCTGACCTGCTGCGCTTTTCCAGCAACACATTTTCAGCTCTGATCTCCAGCATCTGCAGACCTCACTTTCTCCTTATGTCTTTCTGTGTCTGGTATGCCTTCCAAACACAAAAAGTCACACATGCACCAAAATTTATTTTAAAAATCAATTTCACTTGTTCTTGAAAGATTTTACTTTGACTTTTTTTAACAGAAATCTGAACTTTAACTTAAAAGTGGAATTTTAAGGATTTTCTTTCTGACACAATGTCCCAATTATGTGAAAACTAGAGACTCTGGCTTGTACAATCCATTTTGTTGTAGCAGACATTACAAATCCCAGTTTTTTGCCAACAGGATAAATCCACAAGGTTCCACAGTTTTAGTCAAACAGAAAAGTTTTTAACAATACTTAAGTCAATAAAGCAGGCAGTAAATATTGTCTTTCCTGTCATCTAACATCCAGAGTTAAGGTAATTGAGGTAAGCATGAATTCATGAATTAAGTATGGCAAAAATGAAAGAATAAGCTGTACGATAGGGATCATTACAAATCATGTTATTCTTCAAAGTGTGTTTCCTCATGAATTCTAGCTCTCCTTTTAGAAGCTAGTCTCAAGCCCAGCTGACAGCACCCATACTCCACAGGTACAATTCTCACCCAAAACTCATACTAGTCCAAGCTCTCTCAGATCTGTTCCCAGATGCAGCCTCATGGTCTTCTTTTCCAGCTGCGCAAACATTACACTGCTGAGACTGCTGCTCACTACATTGGCCAGGCTACATGCCTGTCGCTGGACACACACAAAGGCAGGTTCCCAGATGTACTATTGCAAATGACAGTTGCTAAGCTTCTTCAGTTCCACAGATCTGACAACTGCTCTTTGCAGGCTCTCTTGTAGCTTAATTCCCCAGAAACAAGTGATGCCATACACCAGATCACATGAGCAAGCTATTCTCAGTCATCCAGGAGTTCTTTCAATCCATGACCCTCCACATCCTTCAAGACTCATCGTATCCTTCAGATCAGCTTCCATTCCATGACAGTGATCACTCAAAAGATACAAATTAAATTTAACTGTTTGGATTACCTCATAACACATAATTTTAAAATGTTTGGATTACAATTTAGCAGTCCATGTCCAAATGCAGAAGGATGTGGACTTGGACTGAATAATGGCAAGTGATATTCATGCAACAAGGCCATCAGTAACAAAAGAGAATCAAATCATTGCCCCATGACATTCAATGTTGTTACAATCACTGAATTCCCCACTCCCAATATCATAGTGGCTGAAATTGGCTAGAAACAGAACTGGACAAGCCATACAAATATATTGGCAACAACAGCAGAACAGAGGCTCACGATCATGCAGCAAGTAACTCAACGACTGACTCTCCAAAGTCTGTCCACGACCTAAAAGGTAAAAATCAGAAGTACGATGAAATATTGCTCATTTGCCTGGATGAGTGCAAATCCAACAACACTCAAGAAGCTTGATACCATTCAGGACAAAGCAACCTACTTGATTGGCACAATAATCCACTCCCTCCATTACCAATGCTCAAAACATCTACAAGATGTTCTGCAGAAATTTACCAAGACTCCATAGACAGCACCTTCCAAACAGAAGGACAAAGGTAGCAGGTTCATGCGAACACCACCACCTGCAGGTACCTCTCTGAGCCTCTTACTTTCTACACTTGAAAATATGTGACCATTCCTTCATGGGGTCAAAATCCTGAAATTCCATTCAAGAAGGCAGCTCACTACCTTCAAGGGTAACTAGGGATGGTAATAAATTCTGATTGAGCCAAAGCCCAAATCCCATTGATGAATAACAAAAAAAATTGTAATTTTATCCTAATTACTCTCTGACTCAGCTAAGTGCTAAGACATTCTATGCTAGTTAGTAGCATCCCCATCCAATGAACAAACTTTTAAAAAAAAAGATGAGAATGAAATCTTAAACTTGAAATATCATGAGAATTAGTTGTCTATGAGATGACTAAATTAATGCTTTAACAATATAAAAACTAATAACTTTGTGACACTTAGTAATAGTCTCTTCTGTGATCGTAATGATTCTAATCCTCCTATAAAATCACAAGCTCATCCTGAAATGTTGCTGGTAATATCAGTTTTCATGTTTTCTTTCACATTGTCTGATTGTACTATTATTAAAAAGAAAATTAATAGAGAGAAGGTTTTCTCAATGTGAGTAATGACAGGGAATTTTCTTCATTAAACTGAAGCTTTGCAGTCGAACAAAATTAAAGCAAGTCATAGTCAAGATATTCAGCCAAAAGACAAGATCTAAAAATAATGATGATAGGCAAGGGAAAGAACGAAGAGAAAATGTAGATAAAGGAAAAGGAAGAATGAATAAATAAGAGACAAAGAAGGTGTAGGAAAGATAAATACAAATACAACATTTTTACCTCACTGAAGGATGCAACATTTGAAGATTTCCACAATAACAAGAAAGAACAATTCACTCACACCATGAAATTGGGGAAAGCACAGTTTAATACATGGCATTCAAACAAAGCAAGAAACTCCATCCATTGACGAAAATTCCTTTTCTCATTGACTAAAGCAGTTTGCTACGGCAATCTCTCAGACTTGGCTTAAGTTGAAAAGCTGATTTATGTTATGATGGGTTTTGTGCCTTCAATTTTAATTTTGTCATGTTTTTATTTCCCAGAGTGGGAACATAGCAAATTCTAAAAAGTGACAAGTTGGATGTGCATTCTCATTACAATGTGTGCTTTTTTTCACAAAAGTTCATACTTTCCACCACAAAACCATTTAATTAGTAACTCCAAAGATAAAATAACCATCCCAATTGTCTTCATCAAAATTTGAGAAATCACTAATGCTGAGGAGTGTCCTACATGTAAAAACACGTGCAAGAAGGCCAATTTTCCAACCCACCGATGATGAGATAGAGTGATACATCCCTACTAGTCCTTCAAATTATTGTGGAAAAATTGAACAGTTCACTGTTGCAATGGGGAAAATTATGTTGAAGTTTCAGGGTTCTGACTTGTTGGTACAGATTGGGCCGTCCTGGTGAGAAACCAAAATTGCCTCTTCTTGTATTGTCTGCTGAACTACATGCTTATTAAGCAATGGCAAAGCCAGAGGCGGGTATTTCATTGTATTAATAACCCAGAGAGCCTTAAATCGTGCCGACTGCAAGTTATTGGTCAATCAGGAGTCAGCAGCTCTTGGTTTAGTCGTGGTTTAGCTGAAAAGACTGAGGTTAGTAGAATTTAGAGGAATGAGGGTGACTTGATTGAAGTGTATCAAATCCTGAATGGCCTTGACAAGATGGACATGAAAAGAATATTTACTCTTGTGAGTGAGTCTAGAATTAGGGGACATATTAAAGGTGCCCTTTTAGGGCAGTGATGATGAGACTTCTTAAAGAGAGGGTTGTATGACTTTTGAGCTCTCTGCCTCAGAAGGTGGTGCAGGTGAAAAGAATAAATATTTTGAGGGCAGAATAGATGGGTTCTTCTTGGGAAAGGGTATTAAAGATTACTGGGAATAGATGAAGATGTGGAATTTGAATTACAGATAGATCAGCCAAGATCGTATTGAAAGGCACAGCTAGCTCAGGAGATTGAATGGCCTACTTCTAGATAATGTTGGGAGGGGTCCTGTGGGTGGGTTCTTAGAGAATGGTATGTAAGGAATTCAAGAGGAAGGGTAGGCTGTGGCTGTCAGTAAGTACTCCTTTTCCAATAGCAGGACCATTTTACCTCCAGCATGAAGATAGCAAGTTACCTGCACAGCTTCCTCTGCTGCACATACCACAAGATGACGGATCTGTCCACCGTCCAGTGGCTGCAGGATGAGGTCCTTAAACAATCATTAATAAGCAAAATAGGGCCTTAAATGGCAGTGGGGCAGCATGGTTCAGGTATGCCATTGTCCTGCACAATTAAACTCTTCTCGTCTCCAAGTGCACCACAAAAGAGGGCAAAATGTTCTGCCCAACAAACATGTCTGCAACTGAACTAAACAAGTTATCAAGGATGCCATTTCAATCTCAACTACATTTGCACGAGGGTGGCATGGGGGCTCAGTGGTTCGCACTTTTGTCTCATAGTGCCAGGTTCAATTTCAGCCTTTGGTGACTGTCTGTATGGAGTTTGCACATTCTACCTAAGTCTGCGTGGGCTTCCATCATATGTTCTTGTTTCCTCACAGTCTAAAGATGTGTAGGTTAGGTGGATAGGCCATTGGAAAAGTGGGATCATGGGGATATGGTGGGGTTGGCGAGATGGGGTGAGGGGGTAGTTTGGATGGGATGCTCTTTGAAGGGTCAGCGCAGACTTGATGAGCTTAAGACCTCTTTTTGCATTGGAGGCATTCTATAAGTTTATATCTGAGTTGGGGCAATGAGAATGGTGCTATAATTATATAAATGTAAATGATGTTTCAGATACTGAAATCTGAATTAAAACAGAAAACGCTGGAAACACTCAGCAAATGTGGCAACTGAGGCAAAGACACAGAGCTTCAGTTTAGAGTCAAATACGATAACAGAAGGGGGGGAACAAGATGAATTTTATTTCCATAGATCTGAAAGAGTGGAAATTAGATATGGTTCCTGTGCCTGATCATTGTCCAGAGACCTCTACTGAATGTTCATATGGATGGTTATTTGGCAGGGATAACATTTGAACCTCTGGTGGTCCAAAACTTTGTGAAAATTGGACCTTGCAGAAATTACTTTATGAACGTAAAATTGCATTCAGGGTCAGTTTTGGATCCCAAAGAATGCCTAAAAGGACATCCAATCTGTGATTGTGCCAGCCCATTTTTTAGGTTCCTGCCAGGCATTTGGTCCATTAACAATGCAAATGAGATCAGATGCCTATTTCAGGCTTTCTCTGGGACACAAGATAGTGCAGACACGAGATCTTTTGCGTCTTCAACTCACCAGCAGCCAGCAATCCTAACAAAAGGCAATTTCAAAAATGAATTAAAAGCTTTACTCCAGCCAGAAAGAGCTGGAAGTGTTACCTTGAACTCACATCATTATGAATCTGAGTAGCCCTAGTGAATGAACTTTTACTCTCTGACTGCAAAGCAAGCAGCTCTATATTAATTATCTTCAAATGGTCAAACTACCTTCAAAGCTGCGATAAATCATAGCTGCTTACCCAATTAAAATGAACAAGGTGGATTCTTGAAACAGCTTCAAACCTTGTGGTTTGGGTGTATGTTCTGGCCACATTGCAGCTTTCATGTTCAAAATTGATGTTGCATGTTTGCAGCAGTTCAGATTTGTATGAAAACCAACACATGGACAAGGCAATAGAGGGGGTTCAAATTATAATTTCTAATTATTAATTTGTGCTTTCTGGAGAGGTGGATTGAAGTGAAGAGAAAGAAATTAAGTATTGCATTGCATCTTATGTATAATTGAATTTTTGACTTTTCGGAGACTTTGATTGTGCACTTAGTTCGGAAAGTGTTCCTCAGAAAGTAATAAAACTAATCACATTTCTATGACTTCAGTGGTAAACACTTCTTGGATAATTAATCAAAGAAATTGATTAACTATGTCAATAAAGTATATATTAATCACTTTTTAATTAAAATGCAGATTTGTTTTTAATTTTGCAAAGGTAGCAAATTTATTTGTGTTACATTGATTTATGTGCTGAAAGCAACATCTCAGGCATTTTCATCTTGCTGATCTTCCTTACATAGACTCAACAAGTTCCTTAGATAATGAGAGATTGGAGCTGATTGAAACTATTCTAATTTCAATCTATTGACACATCTATTTCAGATATGCTAAACTCAATTATTTTGAGTGTTTTACCTTAGATTCAGGTGGCCTTGTGTGCAATGGTAGTGTCATTTTTTACATTCTTTTAATATATTTATCATATTCATTTAAAAATCCTAAGACATACTAAGACATGTGCCATACTTGAACCCTGTGAAATGAGTTTTTTTTTCAACCTTGCTGATGAGTATTTATTCAGAACAGTGAAATAGCTAAAATAGCAGCAAGATCGAAAATGAAATCAGAGATGTTTCTGCATAAATACTGTCTTTGACTATGGGAGCCCTTCTCTCCAGTTTAAAACCATTATACAATGAGTTACAGCATAGAAAAAGCATTTATCCAGACTATGCCCACATTATCCTCCTTCCACCATTCGTTTTCATCTAATCTTTTCTGCACAGATTTCTCCCTCATGTGCTTTTCTAAATGCACCTTAAAGGTATATTATATGTCTGTCAATTCTACTACTCTTTGCGATCGTGAGTTTCATTTTGTTATGAATATCACATTCACGGTTCATGCACTTTAGTGTGTAATTTTTAGCTTTGAGAGTTTAACTACAGAAAATGGGATATACGAAATTGAAGCATCTTGAAGCCTAGTGCACTTGAAAGTTGGAATCATATTAGTTAAAAAGGCAAACAACTAAGGACCTAAGGCAATTAAATACTGCACCTTGCTGATTGCCAGAACACTCAAAACAAGTGGCAGTTCAGAAGGTCACCCATATTTGTTTAGGACGATCAGAATAGAAGCAATGATGCAATGAAAAATGTAGATGGGCTCACTTGGCTGAAGTTATCTGCAAAACTTGCTATAATGCTAATCCAGGGAGAATAAGTAGTAAATAAACTTAAAGTCATCAGTAAACTTGAAAGGTTAGGGAAAGGACAGCCCAGTGTAGGTTACAGAGTCATAGAGCACAGAAATAGATCCTTCGTCCAACTAGTCCATGCCAAGCATAATCCCAAACTAAACCAGTCCTACCAGCCTGTGCTTGGCCCACATCCCTCCAAACATTTCTTATTTATGTACATATCCAAATGACTTTTAGATATGATAACTGCATCCTCTTCCAACACTTTGTCTGGAAGTTTATTCCACACATGAACCACTCTCAGTGTAAAAAAGTTTTTCCTAAATGCTTTTCTAAAGTCTTCCTCCTCTCACCTTAAAATATGCCCCCTGGTCTTGAAATCCCCCCTCCTAGAGATCAGGCACCTACCATTCACCTTATCTATACCTCTCATAAATTTATTGACCTCTATAAGGTCACCTCTCAACCTTCTACTCTCCAGTGAAAAAGTCCCAGCCTATTCTTCCAACTGAAACCTTCTGGTCCTGGCAACATCCTGGTAAATGTCTTCAGAACCCTCTCCAGTTTAATAATATTCTTCCTATAACAGGGAGACCAGAGCTAGATACAGTACTCCAGAAGAGGCCTCACCAACATCCTCTACAACTTCAACATAATGTTCTAACTCCTATACTCAAAGATGTAAGCAATAAAGGCAAGCATGCTAAATTATATCATGAAGATGGGTTGTCCTTAAGAATTGGCAGATGATGCAATTTGAATCCAACTTCAATAAATGTGGAATTAAAAGTTTACCTAATGGTGATCATGTAACCACTGGTGACTTTGATAAAGACCCAAATGATTCACTCATGTTCTTTAGGAAGACAATCCACCATTCTCAACCTTCATGTGACTGAAGGACCATATCAATGCGGTTGACTCCTAACCTTCCCTGTGCAATTATAAATAGATAATAAATGCTAGCCATATGAATGAATAAAAGAAAAGATTTTCAAGCTTCAAGTGGGTGTGCATTGACAGTGAGAGGTTATGGAAAATAAAGAGCATGAAAGCATTAGGAAAGGTTAAAACAAGAAGACCACTGGCAATCTGTGGTCTGTGGAAGGCAGGATGGGATAAAAATAGTGGAATGCTCTTACACCAATTAGCAGAGTAAGGTTAAGGCTGAAAGGTCACTATGGCAGGATGAGATAACAGTTAGTAGAGTTAGTTTCCCTGTTAAGTGTCATCATGACAAGATTGAGACCATAAATATTTGGGACATGACGTTAAATGTCTACTTAATAGTTAGTAGAGTCAGCTTGAGACAGGAGACTATTGTAATAGATGGAATAGCTAAATATCTATCATGACAGGTTAGTCTGGAATGGAAGATCATTGTAGCAGAGGTGATAATAAATATCTAACTGTGACATTAGAATAACATTAAGTAGAATGTACAACTAAAGAGATAATGGGAACTAACATCACTGGTTTATTATGTGGCTAGAGTGAGGTACTTTGATTAATATAGTTGGACATGCTGATAAGCTAAGAGAAACATGAAAAAATATATAAAAATCCACCGACCCTGAGGTTCGTGGGCATTCGAGAACCTGCTTTCTCAGTGTCACGGTTTTATGTTTGCAAATAAAAGAACTACTTCTTGAAGAACTCTCTTTGTCTCCTGTGATTCTTTACATTTTCTCCACAACAAATTTGGTGCTGCAAGCAGGTTCATGCAGAGACCCACCTGGAAAAAGGGCGGCAGTAACATGACGCTTCTCGGTCCACCAGGGGCATTCCCGAGACGGACAGAATAAGGGTACCCAACAAAAAAAAGGTTAGCATTTTTGTTGTGAATTTGGACTATATTCTGTTGGCTTGGAGTGATCCTTGGGGAGTCGGTAACTTGCCGGAGGGTCTCTCCGATCCAAGATCCAAAGGTGAGGGGTAAATTGCGGCTGAAGGAGACGTGGAGAATTGGTCAAGAAAACTGTGCAGTGGGGTAAGGGGTGAGTAAGAATGGAACAAAGCAATTGTCTGAGCAAAATTCCACGTGGTGAATATAAGACCCAATAGACAGATAGGGCAGAATAAATAAGGAGAAATTGTTTTACTAAAAGCGCTGATAGACCTGTTTAGAAAGCCGGCAGATTGGTAATGGATGATTAAAAGTAAAATAGCAGAGAATAGTCATAGTGTTAAAGTGTTACTAAACTGTTGAATGTTTTAGATAAGGCCTGCAGGGTAATTAGACTTTTGGAAATGAACAAAGGGTCAGTTTAAGTAAGGCTCTGGCTGAGACAGAGAGATTGATTTACAGCCAAGTTCTTGGCTGTTAGCAGCAGGGCTCTGAACGTGTGTGTGTGAGAGAAATTTTATAGTTTAATCATTGTGATCTGATTTGTATGCATAATTGTTTGTTGATGGTTAATTGTTTGTGTTTTGTTTCCCTGGAGCTCGGGATCCAGGGGTATTTTGAATTTATTTTGCACTGTAAGAATTTAAGATAGTTTTGAGAGAATTTTTTCAAGAAACCGTTCGTGATTGATACATTTTGAAGGTGCAGTGTTAGATTGGTTTAGGATGAATGAATGAGAATAGGTTGTGTGTATTAACTAACTGCAATTGAGGACTTTTAGGAATCGATAGATTGATAAGGGACAATTGCAAGTTATAAAGTTAGGGATTAATTATACTGTTGATAAAGCCCTACTGGACTTGAATGGTATGAGGAAGTGATTTATGATTAGATTAGATTCACTACAGTGTGGAAGCAAGCCCTTCGGTCCAACAAGTCCACACCGACCGTACGGAGAGCAACCCACCCAGACCCATTCCCGTACATTTCCCTCTGACTAATGTACCTAACACTATGAGCAATTTAGCATAGCCAATTCACCTAACCTGCACACCTTTGGATGGTGGGAGGAAACCGGAACACCCAGAGGAAACCCACGCAGACACGGGGAGAATGTGCAAACTCCATACAGACAGTTGCCCGAGGTGGTAATTGAACCCAGGTACCTTGTGCTGTGAGGTAGCAGTGCTAACCACTGAGCCACCGAGCAAAGATAACGCATTAGCTGGACTGAAATATACGTTAGGATAGATAAAAGGACTGTAGTTGAGGTACTGAGTAAGAAATTTCCAGTGGCAAGAAATGATATTGTAAAACTTTCTGAGAAATGGGAATAAATAACTCAGGATTTATTGACTAAACGGCCAAAAGAAGATACCTTTGATATACATATGTGCAATGAGATGGAAGGACTAATTAAGAACTATAAGCCGAAAGATAAATCTAAAAATAGAAACCCCCCAAAAAAGGGATCAGGAGATGGAAATATTGAAACTTTTCAGGAAAGAGGGTGAGGAACTGAAGGTAGCTTGACAGGCACCTGTGGTGACTAGGAAAGCTGCAAAAGAACAAGCTGAGCATTCACGGGAAACAGAAAAGCAGGAATCAGCCCCCACCTCGATACCCAGATGCGGAGCAGTTGAATAGACCTCCTCCCTACTCGAATGAAGAGGCATTGAAGCAGTGTTCAGTAATAGAGGGAACAGTCGAAATAGAGGGACAGTTAGAATGGGATGGAAGTGCAGAAGATAAACATGAACTGAGGGAAAGAAGAGAAAGAGAGAAAAGGGACAGGCAGGAGCAAATAGAAGCCATACGAAATTAAGAAATGCTGAAACATGAGATTAGTGTGCTGCGTGGGCTAAGGAAACAAAAAGCAATTGAGGAATACTCATTGTGATACGAAAGAAGGGCTGAAGAGGAAAACAATGAAGGTGACGCAGTGGAAGCAGAAAGGGATGATGAGAGACAATGAAAGAAAAAGGCCCCAGTACCTAAAGAATGGGAGGAATTAGAAATAGCATCGAATTCAGAGCCCAAGGGGGAATTATCAGTAAAGGGAAAAAGGGTCAACAGGGAAGGATGCTACTGCTCCTTATAAAAGAGGGGAGAAACCCATAACACATTCCTTGAGGAACTCAGGATCTGGAAGGGCTGAAGAATGCGCTGCCCAGTGTACATGAGGGAACGGGAAAGTGAATCAGGGCTTTTGAAGATGAAACTATAGGGTGATTACTGGCTATAGGAGACGTGAAGGCACTGCTGGTGAAGTTGGTAGGACTCCTGAAGATAAAGGAAATAATGGTCCGAGCCTGTTTGAAAAATGCGGCAGATGATCCAATGATTGATGGGGTCGGGTTTAATCGAATGACATAGAATATATGGCAGGCCTTAAGAGACTGTTATCCATCCAAAATGGACCCCCAAGCTCTGAGAGGGGATCCACTGGGAGAAAATGAAAACCCGGCTGCCTACTTGGAGAAACAGTTTAAAAAGTGGAGGCTGGAAACAGAGCAAGACATAGAGACTAATCAGTTGCTGACCACAATGTTCCGAAATTTCATCATTGAGGCAATGCCCTCCCAAGTCAGGTCAAGGCTGGAGGAGGCGGTGGGTCTGACATCATCACTGAGCCACCAGGAAATTAGAGATCCTGTTGCTCATGCAGTTGAAAGGTTTTGAAAAGACAAAGAGAAACTGTCTGAGGAGGAGGATGTGCAAAGGAAGATGGTGCAAATGCAGCTCGAAGACCTTAAAAAGAAAGAAAAAGAGAAGGCTGAAAAGGTGTTGCCAGTAAGAACCAAAACAGTAATCAACACTGGTGTGAAATAAGTGCCAGCGCAAGGGGGGTCCTATCAGGTAGCTAGACAGGGGCCAGAAATTGCCATGCCAGGAATGAAGGTTTTTAGAGAAGCTTTCCCACAGGTGATGTATCCGGGGGAGGGCAAATTTAAACAACAGCCTAAACAGAACTGGAGTCCCCAAGGACAGGGACATCGGAATGGGGGACTAAGGTACATGATAAATAATCAGGCTCAAGGGGGGCCAGAAATGATGTGCTGGGGATGCCATCAACCAGATCACTTTAGGAGGAATTGCCCTTATTGGACTGGGCCCTCTCTACCCTATAGTGGGCCTGGACAGCAGGAATCCCCATTGGCCATTTCTCAGACACCTACAGGCCCAGCAGGACCTGTTGACCATATGGGATGTGTTAGGGATGCCCTGAGAATCTGGGTGGGAAGGGGCACTACCCTGTAGTAGCATGGGAGGATGAGGGACAACCCCATGATTGTATTAGGGAAGTGACTGTATTTGCCAAACTGAGGGCTGATTTACAGCCTGAGGGCTGATTTACAGTCTGATGCAGATAAGGAAGTTCTATTTGGATGGTTCTTGTTATAGGGATTTTGATGGGAATCACGCTAGCTACTTGGTTGTAAGGCAGGACCAGTCCTAGTATAGGGCAATCAAACTGGAAACTTGCTCACAGCCGTGTTCAGCTCAGTTGACTGAACTTAAGACATTGACGGGGGCCTGTGAAATGATGGAGGGTAAAAAAGCTGACATTTATACTGATTCTGCTTATGCACATGGGGTATGCCACCTGTTTGGGGCATTGTGGAAGCAAAGAGGTTTTAAGAAGAGTAATGGGGATCCCATACAACACTGCCAGCAGATTGTAGAGTTGACAACTGCAATGATGAAGCCAAAGGCACTAGTTATTATAAAGTGCCAAGCACACAGAAAAGGCAGTGATATGGTGATAAGGGGTAATCAGGCAGCGGATGAAGTGGTTAAGATAGCTTCGGGTTGTTCTTCATCTGTTATTGCACCTCAGGTGCAAATAGATTCAGAACCAATGATAGAGGACCTCATTGAAATACAGGGGAGGGTTACCCTGGCTGAGCAAACACGATGGAAGCAGAGGGGTGCTAGGCAGGATCAAGAAGGTTTATTGACCACAAGAAGGGCTTATGCCCGAAACGTCGATTCTCCTGCTCCTTGGATGCTGCCTGACCTGCTGCGCTTTTCCAGCAACACATTTTTCAATATGGACCACAAAGGAAGGTTTATGGGTGGCACCCACCCCATTGCTAGCAATTCTTATTTCAGAGACACATGGATTGGATCACTGTGTGCGAGGGCAAGTGCTGAGGAAGATAAAGCAGATGGTTTCTGGTCACGATACCTGGAGGCTTCAGTGGACTATTTATTGTCACGATGTGAGGTGTGTGCACAGTACAATATTAGGAAGGGGATAATGTCACCTACAGGACACATACCAGTGCCTGAAAGGCCATTTAAGCATTTAGTAATTGATTATGCGGACATGATAAAAAGATGCGAGGGAAAAGGTATATGTTAGTGGTGATTGATAGGTTTCGCCGATGGGTAGAAGCTGTCCCTTCCAAAGGTGCAGGAGCTGGGACAGTAGTGAAATTTCTGACGAATGAAGTTATCACAAGGTTTGGTATACCGTTGGAAATTAGTTCAGACAATGGGTCTGCCTTCATTCAGAAAGTAGTTAAGTTGGTGCTGCAGTCCTTGAGAATCAAACAGATGTTTGGGTGCGTGTATCATCCCCAGTCACAGGGTATGGTGGAAAGGATTAATGGAACATTGAAAGCCAAATTAAACAAGATCTACGCAAGCACCAACCTTAATTGGGTTGATGCACTGCCGCTGGCACTAGTGAGTTATCGCATGTAGACGAATCGCATGACCAATCTAACACCACATGACATGTTCACAGGTAGACCTATGCCAGTGCCCAGGTGGAGAGGCCCATATGAAAGGCCTAGCTTGGAGCAGTTAAGTTTAGAATTTAAGCAATTTATGCAGCAGCTAACTATGATACATGAGACTATTCACCTGCAGGAAACACAAAGGGAACCGACACCTGTCAACGAGGAAGGACCTATTAAACCTGGGGATTGGGTGTATGTGCAGGTTTGTCAAAGACGCGGGAATGAGCCGAGGAGAGGGGGACCTTTCGTAGTGACTAAGGCATCACCTACTGCCATCCAAGTGGAAGGGCGACACATATGGTACCACCTTAATCATTGTACTAAAGCTCTCACACCAGCACAAACTAACTCTAACACTGAGGTAAGTGGAGCTGAGGATGAGGAACTTGGACATGGGCAGGGCACACAGGAAGCTAGTACCCCTCAGCAGGGTTCCAAACAAGGTACAGGTAAAGACCTTGGGGATATTGATCATTCCAGAAATGATTGTGATGGAGATGTGGAGAATAGTTCTCCTGGCAGCGGGGATGGGGAAGACATGGGGGATGCACCTGATACCACATGCACCTGTCATGTGGTGTTAGATTGGTCATGCGATTCGTCTACATGCGATAACTCACTAGTGCCAGCAGCAGTGCATCAACCCAATTAAGGTTGGTGCTTGCGTAGATCTTGTTTAATTTGGCTTTCAATGTTCCATTAATCATTTCCACCATACCCTGTGACTGGGGATGATACACGCACCCAAACCTCTGTTTGATTCTCAAGGACTGCAGCACCAACTTAACTACTTTCTGAATGAAGGCAGACCCATTGTCTGAACTAATTTCCAACGGTATACCAAACCTTGCGATAACTTGCACTTGATACCCCTCTCTTTGATGGCAGGCCTGCATACTCAGACTTGGAGACCATTAACTTGGCAGACCTGTAATGCCATGCCCTAACATGGGTACGCGCCTGTGACAATCACTGGTATCAATGGGCAAACTATACGGCTGTAATGATGGCTAGACAGGTCTGTTTCTTGTGTACTAAAGCAACCCCCTCATACTATGTTGGCACTATGCCTTATAACCCAACCACCTGTACTCAATGGTGTTTGCAGCACTCAAGCCGACTTCTTAATCCAGATGATTCATCAACTCAAGGCAATCCCATTACCCCTTTTGATGCCTCCTATTTCAGGCCTCTACATTCTATCAGCAGGATGATGTGGGCAGGCAGCAACTCCAAAGGTGGTGTGGCTACAGTAACCCCCCATGGTCCACCAGTAAGACTAATTACACGTTCCCCTTGGCTGCTTTCAGGATATGGGAAGGTTTGAGTTTTGAATGCTTTAAGCGAAATGGCTCCACACCAGTAGGCTATTTTTAGGGTCTTTGCGAGAATACAATTGAACTCAAGGTGGACACCACATTTGGAACTGTTTTAAATTCTCAACACGTCCCACTGACAGATACTTGGTGGCTGTGTGGTAAGAAAGGAGGGTTGCACTCGACGCTGCCCGCTGACTGAAGTAGCAGCTATACCCGTGTAATGATCCTACTCGAGGAAGCTATATCGCCGCACGCAGCTAGATGCTACGTCACAGTCAGCTTTGTGCCGAACTAAGCAACGGTATGTCCCTGATCCGACGATTCGGACTGATAGCATAAGACAGCCAAGAGATACTCCTAATAAGTTTAATGCCTGCAATGAGATTGCCGCGGGCTGGGAGGCTCTCCTCCCAGTGATAGGGATTAACAAAAATGCTGAATGGATTGATTACATTTATGACAACCAGCAAGAGATTTATCAATTATACATTCGATGCCCTTGTGGCCTTGGGAGAACAATTGGATACTATTACCAAAATGACCTGGCAAAACAGACAAGCCTTAGATTGGATACTGGCAGAAAAAGGTGGGGTTTGTGTGATGTTTGGGTAGCATTGCTGTACCTTTATACCTAACAACACTAGCCCTGGGGGATCTTTTACTAAAGCAATGGAAAAACTAAAGAATCTAAGACGGGAGCTAAAAGACCATGCAGGGTTTGGTCATCAGGCTTTTGATTGGCTGAATAATATATCAGGGTCTTAGAGAGCATGGTTTGTCAATATTGGCCTTATTATAAGTGTAGTTTTACTTGTTGTCGCCTTCGTCTTTTGTTGTGCCTTACCTTCTATTAAGTCCTTTTTAGTTCACGTCACTGCACAGCAACTTGTGGTCATTTCAGCTACCCCAGGAAGTGCTAATTCTCTGACGGAACCCCACTGCTCTATTATTATGATCTGACAACTGCCACAGTGAAAGGAATATGTCCATGTGGAGACATAGATGATACTTCTGAAGAATGTGCAGGTTCTAGATTGTGAGGGATCTTGGGTCTTTTTTTCCTGTTCTGGTTATTGGAGGACAGGTTTTTGGCCCAAGGGATCCCAGGAATGGAGAAAGAACCCTTTAAGTCTCAGACTCGAAAAATTATTTAATCCGTGTTTGGACCTACATTGTTTGTATTGGGCACAAAAGGGGCTGAACATATTGTCTTCTTTCTCTCGGTGAGACCAGTAGGTCTCAAAGGGCAGAATATGGAAAATAAAGCGCATGAAAGCATGAGGACCTCTAGCAATCTGTGGAAGGCAGGATGGGATAAGAAAAGTGGAATGCTCTTATGCCAATTAGCAGAGTAAGATTAAGGCTGAAAGGTCACTATGCCGAGATGAGATAACAGTTAGTAGAGCTAGTTTCCCTGTTAAGTGTCATCATGACAAGATTGAGACCATAAATATTTGGGACATGACATTAAATGTCTACTTAATAGTTAGTAGAGTCAGCTTGAGACAGGAAACTATTGTAATAGATGGAATAGCTAAATATCTATCATGACAGGTTAGTCTGGAACGGAAGATCATTGTAGCAGAGCTGATAATAAATATCTAACTGTGACATTAGAATGTACAACTAAAGAGATAATGGGAACTAACATCACTGGTTTATTGCATAGCTAGAGTGAGGTATAGCATAGTTGGACATGCTGATAAGCTAAGAGAAATATGATTTTAAAAATATAAAAATCCATGGATGCTGAGGTTCGTGGGCATTCGAGAATCTGTTTTCTCAGTGTCACAGATTTTTGTTTGTAAATAAAAGACCTACTTCTTGAAGAACTCTCTGCGTCTCCTGGTGATTCTCTACATTTTCTCCACGACAACGTCAACTGCAATTTGGAGCTGAGAGAGTGCTGAAGGAGTGGCACAAGTGTTGCTGTTAACCAATTCCATGCCATTAGGGTGAAAGGGAAATCCCAACAACTGGTGGCTTTGTGTGATGGAAGATGTATGGAGATAAAACAAGTTCTTGAATTATCATGACTCAGTGGGGTAGTGTACTGGAAATTCAACCCTGTCATTCCTGGAGTTGTCACAAATGTGAAGAGGTAAAAACAAGGACTGCAGATGTTGGAAACCAGAGTCTAGATTAGAGTTGTGCTGGAAAAGCACAGCAGTTCAGGCAGCATCCGAGGAGCAGGAAAATTGACGTTTTGGACAAAAGCCCTTCATCAGGAATACAGGCAGGGTGCCTGCAGAATGGAGAGATAAATGAGA
>NC_057714.1:58718888-58729800 GCF_004010195.1 Chiloscyllium plagiosum
CCTAAAGCGCTCTGCTAGGAGGCGTCCAGTCTCCCCCATGTAGAGGAGACCGCATTGGGAGCAACGGATACAATAAATGATATTGGTGGATGTGCAGGTAAAACTTTGATGGATGTGGAAGGCTCCTTTGGGGCCTTGGATGGAGGTGAGGGAGGAGGTGTGGGCGCAGGTTTTGCAATTCCTGCGGTGGCAGGGGAGGTTGCCAGGAAGGGAGGGTGGGTTGTTGGGGGGGGCATGGACCTGACCAGGTAGTCACGAAGGGAACGGTCTTTACGGAAGGCGGAAAGGGGTCGGATGGAAATATATCCCTGGTGGTGGGTCCATTTGGAGGTGGCGGAAATGTCGGCGGATGATTTGGTTTATGCGAAGGTTGGTAGGCTGGAAGGTGAGCACCAGCGGGGGTTCTGTCCTTGTTACAGTTGGAGGGGTGGGGTTTGAGGGCAGAGGTGTGGGATGTGGATGAGATACGTTGGAGGGCATCTTCAACTACATGGGAGGGGAAATTACGGTCTCTAAAGAAGGAGGCCATCTGGTGTGTTCTGTGGTGGAACTGGTCCTCCTCGGAGCAGATATGGTGGAGGTGGAGGACTTGGGAATACGGGATGGCATTTTTGCAGGAGGTAGGGTGGGAAGAGGTGTAATCCAATTAGCTGTGGGAGTCGGTGGGTTTGTAAAAAATGTCAGTGTCAAGTCGGTCGTCATTAATGGAGATGGAGGGGTCCAGGAAGGGGAGGGAAGTGTTAGAGATGGTCCAGCTGAATTTAAGGTCGAATTATTGAACGTCCCTAGTTTTAACTGACTAATGAACTTAGGTTAATAGAAAATGCTCACTTGTTTCTTTACTTCAGTAAATAACATCATTACAAATAAATTGTCTTTAAGCATGAGGAATTTGAAAATATGAACTGCTACTTTCTAACTCTATAATGTAAACTCTACCTCTTTTAATCTCCCCCCCCCCCCCCCCCCTTCACGAAAAGAAGAAAACACATGAATATTAAGTACAGAAAAGGAACAAAAAAATCAAATAAATGCAAGTCAATAGCATAAGTCTGGACGACAGGATTAGATGAAGTATTTCTTCCAATTCCTTTTAGTTCTTTGCTGTCAATACAAAGTTGTTTGAACACTGATGCTTTGTTTCTTTCACTGGTTTACAATTTATCCTTTCCCTCTCTTTGAAGTTGCTTTAGTCTTCCTTCAATAGGAATTTTCCAGAGGAGAAGAAGATAGCTAGCTGTTACTGGAGACGTTCTGGTTGTTCCCAACAGGAGAAAGTGAGAGTCATATACGGATGTTTTGATGCTTTCGCTTTATGGCCTGCATGCTCTCTGCTGCTCTGTTCCCACGCAAGCCTTGGTCACCCAGTTAGGCATCAATCAAAGCATTGTCATGCAATTAGCCTCGAGTTCAAAACCCACTGGCTCCACTGTGTCTGCTTTTGCTCTAACTGTTCCGGGGTAATAGAAATAACACCCGATGCACCTCACAGTGTGTTCTAGTAAAATTGTTTTTTAAAGGTGCAGTCATTCCATTGCTCAGTCTCCTTGATTGAAAGGACTATCTTCTGTTTTTTAGTCAATAGTTCAAACTAAAGAAACAAACAAGCTGCAGGCAAAACTTCAAAGGAGTTTGAATGACATGTGCTATGGCAGGACTTAAGGCACAGTTGGCCAAGTAGTATAGTGAGGGCCGATTTTAATTTTGGACGTATCTCATGGCAACATTTATGCAGATGTGAGTTTCTCAACAGGCAGCAACAAGTTGCCAATTAAGCTGGATTACAGCTTGTTAAATGCCTTGCCAAGACCACAACTCACCTCATTAATATTCTACCTCCTATATTACCAAATGTGTTGTACAAATTAGATATCAAAAATTTTCAACAAGGAATTCTGAGTGAATATGTAGTGAATTCTGCTCACCACTTACTTTGAAGGACATTGGACACTGGGCACCAGCATCTCAGACCCTGTTCATCAGGCACCATTCAAAAGGATACCATATTGACAGATACTGGCATCTGACATGGGCCAGCCTCAAAGAACACTCATGGCACACCTCCGATCCACTTATAGCACACTTGTATACTTCAATGCTGTACGTAAGGCCAGAAGACCATAAGACATAGGAGCAGAGATTAGGCCATTCAACCCATCAAGTCTGCTCTGACATTCAATCATGGCTGGCAAGTTTCTCAACTGCATTCTCCTGCTTTGTCTCCGTCACCTTGATCCCCTTGATTCTCAAGAAGCTATCTATCTCAGTCTTAAATATACTCAATGACCTGGCCACTACAGCATTCTGTGGAAATGAATTCCATAGATTCACCACTCTCTGGCTGAAGAAATTTCTCCTTATCTGCATTCTAAAATGTCTTCCTTTTTTTCTATGGTTATGCCCTTGGGCCCTCATCTCTCCTACCAATGGAAACATCTTCCCAACATCCACTCTGTCCAGGCCATTCAGTATTCTGCATGCTTCAGTTAGATCCCCCCTCATCTTTCTAAGCTCCATTGAGTATAAACCCAGCATCCTCAAACATTCCTCATATATTAAGCTTTTCATTCCTGGGACTATTCTCCTGAACTCCTCTGAACATGCTCCAGAGCCAGTACATTCTTCCTGGGATATGGGGCCCAAACCTCTGCACAGTGCTCCAAATGTGGTCTGACCAGAGCCTTATACAGAAGTACATCCCTGATTTTATATTCAAGACCTCTCAAAATAAATGCCACCATTGCATTGCCTTCCTAACTACTGACTCAACCTGCAAGTTTACCTGGAGAGAATTCTGGATGAGAACGCCCAAGTTTTTTTTGCATTCAGACTTCTGAATTTTCTCTCCATTTAGAAAATAGTCCATGCCCCTATTCTTCCTACCAAAGTGCATGACCTCACACATTCCCACATTATATTCCATCTGTCACTTCTTTGCCCACTCTCCTAACCTGTTCAAATTCTTCTGCAGCCTCTCCGTCTCCTCAATGCCAGTTGTCCTTCTAGCTATCTTCAAATCATCTATAAACTTCACCAGAATGCCCTCGGTACCTTCATCTAAATCGTTAATGTATAAAGTGAAAAGTTGTGGTCTCAACACTGAGCCTTACGGAACACCACTTGTCACCGGCTGCCATCCTGAGAAGGACCCTTTTATCCCCACTCTCTGCTTTCTGCCAGACAGCCAAGCTTCTATCCATGCTGGTACCTTGCCTCTGACACCATGGGCCTTTATCTTACTCAGTAGCTTACAGTGCGGCACCTTGTCAAAGGCTTTTTTGAAGTCCAAGTAGATAACATCCATTGGCTTTTCTTGGTCTAACCTGTTCATTACTTCCTCAATGAATTCTAGCAGATTTGTCAGGCATGACCTCCCCTTGATGAAACCATGCTGACCTTGCCCTATTTTACCATAAACTTCCAAGCATTCAGAAATGTTATCCTTCACAGTAGCTTGCAGGATCTTACCCACGACTGAGGTTAGGTTAATCAGTCTGTCATTTTCCGTCTTTTGCCTTACTCCTTTTTTAAACAGGAATGTCACTATAGCGATTTTCCAGTCCTCTGGGATCCTCCCTGATTCTAGCGATCCCTGAAAGATCACCACTAACACCTCCACTATCTCTTCAGCTATCTCTCTTAGAAATCTGGTCCAGGTGATTTATCCACCTTCAGGCCATTCCGTTTTTCCAGCAGCTTCTCCTTGGTGATGCACACCATACTCACCTCTGTCTCCTCACTCTTTTGAATTTTTGGGATATTACTTCAGCCGGCACCAGCAACTATCATTAGAATGCTGTAACAAGTACACTCAGGGGTATCCACCCACATCATGGTACTGAACCAGGCTGCACCTCTAAGCTCTTCACTTGCTGTCATAGTGCTTACTCACTCTGAGCCTACATGGATGCTCGCAGCATCTCTGTATTGCAGTGTGCAGACACAAATCCAGGAAGCTTGTCATGGTTGTCAGCAGTCTTCAGTCTAGTCAAGGGAGATGGTCTTCCGTTGGTGGGTTCTGTTGCAGTGTCTGAGCAGCCTTAGATACCAGTCACAGGCAGTCAGCTGTCTGGGGGCAGTCAGAAGCAGGGTCCTCAACTGGTAAGGGATGAGGAGCTGAATGTTGGGCAGCCCACCACTTGTCTTGAATCTTTCTGCCCATTTGGGGGCTGATTTCCTCCTGGAATGTGAAAGAGACAGATTCTAAGGAGGTGAAAGTGGGTGGCACAGATATTGGTACTACTGCAGGCTGGAAAGTGCCAGGAGTAAGTCATCAGCAGTTACGCAAGGTTAGTACTGTTGGAGTTTGTGTGGGTGACAACAAGTGAGAAAGATGTTGCAGGCAATAGAATGGGAGAGCATGAGCTTGGTGCAAGGTAGGTGCAGGAGCAGAGATAGTGTGAGTGTCAGATAGAAGATGGTGGCAATTACGTTGGTAGAGTGGAGAAGGTCATTACCCGTCTTTCTATAATTTCTCCAGGTAGCTGACCTGGATGGCAAGTGCTGATCAGGGTGACATGGTGAGGTGTTGTGGTCTCTACTGCTGATCCTGAAGGAAAATAACATTTTCTGTCAGCTCTGCACCTTTCAGCATGAAGTCCAGTTCACTACTTGGAAAGTGGAGCACAAAACATCCCCTGTCTGCCAAGTCTAGGATGAATGTCAGGAACCTTGCAAGGTAGCTCCAGGCTGACAGTACTTGTCCAGGCACACAAATTGCTTTTAAAGATGGTGCAAATGCAGGGGATGCAGGTGAATTCTGGGATATCCTCTGAATGATGAGTTACTCTGGGAATGGCACATTGTGAGCTGAGGCCGATCTCAGACATGATGGCTGTCAGAGGGGTGGGATAAGTAACTATTGCGATAAGTTTGGTCAGATACATGGCCTTGCAGAAGAATTCCTCTTAAAAAAAACCTTAACTCAGACTTAACCAAAAAAGTAAGATGCAGCCCAATAAACGTAAAGGTAGACAAGCAAGAGGCTGGAATAACACAGCAAGCCAGGCAGCATCAGGAGGTGGAGAAGTCAACGTTTGGGTCCTGCTTGTCTCCCTTGGATTCCAGCATCTGCAGTTTTTTGTTTCCAATAAAAATAAAGGACCAGGTTTACAAGTGATTGGCAATCTCACATAGATTGCTAGTCTAGTCCTTCCTTTTCTTAATGGAAAAGGAGAGCTCCATGTTTCTCAGAGTAGGTTGTGCTCAGGAGACCCTCAGAAATGTGGAGTCGAGTGAACTTCCATTCTGACAGCTCATTTGTAGCACAGAACCATCAGAGGAAAGGTCAAAGCATATCTTATTTTCACAGCAGGTAGCTGCTCTGTTCTGAAAGTTAAAGGCAAAGGTAAGTACACGAGATAAGTGTTGTTAGGGTGCTGGAAGGGTCAGTACTAAATGGGTATGGGTTAGGGTGTCCAGTAAATTGGGTGCTAAGGGGAAAGGGCACATGGGTGACAAGTAAGTAAAGTACCAGGTGGGGAAGGGGATGTGGTGACATGTGTAGGACACCAGATGGGAAGGGGATAGATGGCCAAGTGTGTAGGATACCAGGTGGGTAGGTTACCAGCTACAGAGTGGCATGGTGCCAGTTTGCGATAGGATAGGGTAGATCAGGTTGGGCTGGAGAATAAGAGCTGAGTCTAGGAAGCTCGGGTTTGGCAACGGAGCATCAGAAGAGTCAGAGCTGACTTAATTGAAAAATTCTAAGGAGACTTGACCAAGTGGATATTGAAAAGATGTTTTCGTCTGTGGGAGAATCTATAAATTGGGGTTACAGTGGGTTACACCCAACTAAATGGGTGCCCATTTGAAACAGTGATAAGGATATTTTTTCTCAGAGGATTGTGAGTCTTTAAAATTCCCTTCCTCAAAAGGCGAATTCCACCGTCAAAAGAATAGAAAACATGAATTTAACAGAGTGACTGTGCAGTGGGCTCACTTGGTGTCAGTCTTTAGATTAGATTAGATTAGATTACTTACAGTGTGGAAACAGGCCCTTCGGCCCAACAAGTCCACACCGCCCCGCCGAAGCACAACCCACCCATACCCCTACATTTACCCCTTACCTAACACTACGGGCAATTTAGCATGGCCAATTCACCTGACCTGCACATCTTTGGACTGTGGGAGGAAACCGGAGCACCCGGAGGAAACCCACGCAGACACGGGGAGAACGTGCAAACTCCACACAGTCAGTCGCCTGAGGCGGGAATTGAACCCGGGTCTCTGGCGCTGTGAGGCAGCAGTGCTAACCACTGTGCCACCGTACCGCCCAAAACTGGAATCCAAAGGAAAATAGGCACACAAGAAAATCACTAACAATGTGTGACACAAGAATTGCAAACAGGCAAGTGAGGGGCGAAGTTTCTGTGCAATAAAATGGACAAAAAGAAAAATAAGTCCTCGTGTACTTTGAAATTTAGAGTACCATGTTTTATCAAATGAATTTCCCATGTTGAGGTAACAACAAAATAGGAATAAAGATGAATTACAAAGTGAATGTTCAGGCTGTCAAAGTAAACTGAGACCAACATATTTTCTATCATTCACATCCAGAATGTGATGCAATTATATTCCAAACAAACAGCCAAATAATTATGGAACAATTATTTTATGTCCCAATTAAAGACTGATATCTGTCATTTGTTAGTACAATCAGAACAAAATTAAAGCCTATGGTCATTCTCCTCAAAACAATGGTTCTGTGATGCTTTAACTGATTTACTGAAGGACTGACAGAAATGATTCCTTGTGGCAAATATTTTCTCTTGCAATCGAGCTTTCCATATAATAAATGAATGGCTGGCATCGATGAATGCAGCTTTCACGAAGACATTCCAGTTTCATTATTGTGATTATGAATATTTCAGGAAAGCCTACCAGGACAGCAAATGGAAGCATGAGAGTTGAGGGTGTTTGATGATGATGATGTTATACAACAGCAGCACTAGTTACCTGTTAGGAAGCAGGTACTAATCAGAGACAAATGTTCACATTACTGTTGGGTAGTATAACCTATGTCAAAATAACACAAAATAACATGTCAAAATGACACAAATGCTCTTGGTTCATTTTATACTACTTTAATTTTTTGTTAATAATCAAAAAGAAGCAAAGGAGTTGTTTATCAGTGAAGCACAGGAAGGGGTGTTCTTAGTTATCTGATCTCACTTGGAATGGTGATAGAAATGCAACAGTGTTTGTCAAGGACCCTTACTCAGGAGGAAGTCACGTGAATACTATGTGAACACAAGGAGTTGAAAACCAGCATCTTCAGGGAAACAACACATATGGACCAAATGTTGAACTACAGAAGCAATCACGCCAACATCCACAAACGAAGCTGCATCAGAACATTATTTCAATGAGCCAACACACACTGCAGCACAGAGGAACTACACAGAGCAGAGGAAAATCACGTATACCGTGCATTCAAAAAGAATGGATACCCAATGAACACAGTCCACCGATTTCTCAGCAACAAACCCAAACAAGTAGACAAAACACGTCCAGAAACCCTAGCCACTCTCCCCTACATCAAAGATATCTCAGAAATGTCTGCCAGACTACTCAGACCCCTTGGCATCATGGTAGCCCACAAACCCACCAACACACTAAAACATCAGCTAATGAACTTTAAAGACCCTATACACACAAGCAAAACTAATGTCATTTACAAAATACCGTGCAAGAACTGTAACAAACATTACATTGGACAAACAGGCAGAAAACTAGCCACCAGGATACATGAACATCAACTAGTCACAAAAGACATGGCCCTCTCTCACTAGTATCCTTACGTATGGATGAGGAAGGACATCACGTCGACCGGGACAACACATCCATCCTAGAACAATCCAAAGACACGCACGAGAATTCCTAGAAGTATGGCATTCCAACTGGAACTCTATCAATAAACACAATGAGTTAGACACCATTTACCACCCCCGAGAAAAGGAATAGGAAGTGACTTCACCACAGGAAATAACATCACCACCGGAAATGACATCACCAACCCAAAGAAACCCAAACATACAAATAGAAAGCAGGAATTTTCAGCAGTGCTTCTCCTGAGGCCCACTGAAGATGCTACCTACTAGGGTGATGAAACGTCTGGAAATGAACCTTCCATCTCAGCGAGCAAACCTACATCCATAGTCATTCTGTTTTAATTCACAGGTTGTTGGCTTTTCTGTGTTTGGGAGCCCATGCTGATGAGAAATGGTGATGGGGTGGAATCCATGTGACAAGTACCTTTACAGCATAGCTTGTGTGTCAAGAGGAGCACAAGTGTTTTCTCGGGGTCGAACAAGCTAACTCGGTGAAGGTGTCTATTCCTCACAATCTGTCCACAACTTCCTGCATGTGCCCCAGTACTGATGGTATTCCAAGCACAATCAGAACAATCGCATGTAACCCAGTTTCCCAGACAACCTTCTGTGTTGTTTTGTTATCTGATTAAGACTCATGGAACCTCAAGGGGCCTCCCCCATGACCAGCTCTTGGCTCTGACAATCTGAACCATCCTACCCATGTCATTAGGACACCCCGCCATGATCCCTGTTACATTCTCCACGCCCCTGCTCACCCCCGTAACAACATGGTAAATATGAACGATCACATTTTATCTTTCATCATCTGATTATTACACCTGAGATATTTCATGGATGGAAAATGGTTTCTGAAAAGGTATGTACATAAAATGACTGCTGTGTTACCTGACTACAAATTGAGGCAGGCTTAAATGACTCATGGGGAATAAACAAAACACTGACCAAATCATCCGCCGACATTTCTGCCACCTCCAAATGGACCCCACCACCAGGGGTATATTTTCCTCATGACCCCTTTCCGCCTTCCGCAAAGACCATTCCCTTCATGACAACCTGGTCAGGTCCATGCCCCCTCAACAACCCACACTCCCATCCTTGCAACTTCCCCTGCCACCGCAGGAATTGCAAAACCTGAACCCACACCTCCTCCCTCACCTCCATCCAAGGCCCCAAAGGAGCCTTCCACATCCATCAAAGATTTACCTGCACATCCACCAATATCATTTATTGTTCCCGATGTGGTCTCCTCTACATTGGGGAGACTGGACACCTCCTAGCAGAGCGCTATAGGGAACATCTCTGGGACATCTGCACCAATCAACCACACCGCCCTGTGGCCCAACATTTCAACTCCCCCTCCCACTGTGCCGAGGACATGGAGGTCCTGGGCCACCTTCACTGCTGCTCCCTCACCACCCGACGCCTGGAGGAAGAACGCCTCATCTTCCGCCTCGGAACACTTCAACCCCAGGGCATCAATGTGGACTTCACCAGTTTCCTCATTTCCCTTTCCCCTCAACCCAGCTCCAAACTTCCTCCTTAGCACTGTCCCTGTGACTTGTCTTACCTGCCTATCTTCCTATCCACTCCACCCTCCTCCTTGACCTATCACTTTCATTCCCTCCCCCACTCACCTATTGTACTCTATGCTACTTTCTCCCCACCCCCACCCTCCTCTCATTTATCTCTCCAGGCACTCTGCCTGTATTCCTGATGAAGGGCTTTTGCCTGAAACGTCGATTTTCCTGCTCCTCAGATGCTGCCTGAACTGCTGCACTTTTCCAGCACCACTCTAATCTAAACTCTGGTTTCCAGCATCTGCAGTCATTGTTTTTATCTAAAACACTGAAACTGTCATTTCTGTCTAAAGACATCGCAGATCCAAAGAAAAAGCTAAGTTGTTATGAATAAATTTGCATGTCTTGTTTAATTTGCCAATGTGAATTATTTTTACATATATTGGGAGATGAAGAGGTCGCTTGCTAATTTTACTATAAACCGACCGACTCCCACAGCTACCTAGACTACACCTCCTCCCACCCTGCCCCCTGTAAAAATGCCATCCCATTTTCCCAATTCCTTCGTCTCCGCCGCATCTACTCCCAGGAGGACCAGTTCCAAAACCGTACAACCCAGATGGCCTCCTTCTTCAAGGACCGGAATTTCCCGCCAGACGTAGTTGACGATGCCCTCCACCGCATCTCTTCCACTTCCCGCTCCTCCGCCCTTGAGCCCCGCCCCTCCAAACCCCACCAGGACAGAACCCCACTGGTCCACACCTACCACCCCACCAATCTCCATGTACAGCGCATCACCCGCCGTCACTTCCGCCACCTCCAAACAGAAATCTCCATGTACAGCGCATCATCCGCCGTCACTTCCGCCACCCCCAAACAGACCCCAGCACCAAGGATATATTTCCCTCCCCTCCCCTACCAGCTTTCCGTAGAGACCACTCCCTCCGCGACTCCCCTGTCAGCTCCACACCCCCCACCGACCCAACCACCACTCCCGGCACCTTCCCTTGCAACCGCAGGAGGTGCAACACTTGCGCCCACACCTCCCCCCTCACTTCTCTCCAAGGCCCCAAGGGAAACTTCCATATCCGCCACAGATTCACCTGCACCTCCACCCACATCATCTACTGCATCCGCTGCAGCCGGTGTGGCCTCCTCTATATTGGGGAGACAGGCCGCCTACTTGCAGAGCGATTCAGAGAGCACCTCTGGGCCAACCGGACGAACCAACCCAACCACCCTGTAGCACAGCATTTCAACTCCCCCTCCCACTCCACCGAGGATATGCAGGTCATTGGACTCATCCACCGCCAAACCACAACAACCCGACGGTCGGAGGAGGAGCATCTTATCTTCCGACTGGGAACCCTCCAACCGCAGGGGATGAACTTGGACCTCACCAGTTTCTTCATCCCCCCTCCCCCCACCTTGTCTCAGCCGGATCCTTCCAGCCCGGCACCGCCTTCCTGACCTGCAGTCTTCTTCTTGACCTCTCCGCCTCCACCCTACTCCGACCTATCACCCTCACCTTGACCTCTTTCCACCTAGCACATTTCCAAC
>NC_057714.1:58730030-58776012 GCF_004010195.1 Chiloscyllium plagiosum
CTCTCCGCCCCCACCCCCACTCCGACCTATCGCCCTCACCTTGGCCTCCCTCCACTTATCGCATTTCCAACACCCCTCCCCCAAGTCCCTCCTCCCTACCTTTTATCTTAGCCTGCTGGACACACTTTCCTCATTCCTGAAAAAGGGCTTATGCCCGAAACATCGATTCTCCTGTTCCTTGGATGCTGCCTGACCTGCTGCACTTTTCCAGCAACACATTTTCAGCTCGCTTGCTAATTAGCCTGCTTGGAAAGACTATGAAACTAGACTCCAAAATATACACTGAACGAGACTTCATTCGCTATTTTTGAGCGGTCGAGCAAATCGATGGTAACTCTTACTCCCAGCCTGTTTCTCCCATCATCTCAGAAATCAGTGACCAGCATCTTGGAAAAACAATCATTTATCAAGACCTAAATATGTCAACAGATTCTGCAACTGCAGTGAATTTGAGTCAATAGTTAATCAACTATGGCCGCACTTTTAAAATCGAATAGTTAAAAGTCTCTACTGGCTAAGGTACACCCTCCTAAACATTTATTTTCAACCCGAGGAACCATTTACTCAATTTACTTCAGGTGTATCAATAAATTTTCGATCAATGCTTCTATGTTTTCTTTTATCCTGTTCTCCTGGATCTACAAAGGGTAACAACTATATATTCCCTTGCAGCCAACACTTTCAAAAATCTCCTTTTGATTTGTCAAATGCAATTTGTCTTCAAGTAATTCATTATTGGAGCTGGATTTTATTGTCCCAACACCTGTCTGTAAAGCATCAGAGAGGCATTGAAATTAGTGGATAGGACACAAGAGCAGAACTTATGTTCTCATTTCCAGTAATGACATGTGAAAGAAAGGTGGGCAGGTCTGAGCCACAACCCTCTCATAATGTTATTGGCTCCAATGCAGAGGTGGTAATTTCTGCCATTTTCATGGAGTTGCATAAGCTTTAGAAGGCACTTGGTGTTCTCTCCATCTCAGAGATGAAATAACTCTGTTAGAGTTTAGAATGATGAGAGAAGAGCTAATTGAGGTATAGAAGATACTAAAGAGGATTGACAAAGTAGACACTGAGCAGATGTTTCCCCTTGTGGGACAATCTCGAAAGAATGATCATAGTTTTAGGATAAGAGATGGCTGTTTTAATAGAGGGGAGGGGGAATTTATTTTTTTCAAAGGGTCAAGATTCTGTGAAATTCACAATCATATCAAAAATGTAAGGAGGGAATAGACAGACTTCAATGAGTTATGGGAACAGGCAGAATAGTAGAGTTGAGGCTGAGATGAGATCAGCTATGATCATATTAAGTGGCGCAGAAGGCTCAAGGGCCTGAATTGTCTACTCCAGCTCCAAATTGTTATTTTCTTATGCCACATTGGAGAACCATGGTTTGAAGTCATGAATTATGAAAAAGATAAGTTGAAAATGTGTTTATGGCTTTCATACAGTGATCAACTAAATATTTTTACTTGGAAAAGGTAAGTGACCATTAAATTGAATAACATTGTGGAAGTGGATGAATTAGCATACGCTATGCATTCGATGAACTGAAATTCTGCATTGAACAATGATGAAATGCAGATTTGGTTGTGTAAATTGTCTCCTTTACTTCCATGTTTTCCTTGAAGTTCAAATCAGTTGTATGGTGGGCTCTGACATTTTGATATTTATCCAGTTGTCTTTAAAGTATTTAATGTTTTTCATTGAGGTGCTTGTCGAATCAAAATATTGAATGCTTAGCTGAGTTTCAAACCAATTAATGGATTTTACTGAGCATGAATTGTTGATGCAGCTGTCAAGGGGTCTGTGAATTTGTTATTTCTACAGATTTACAAGTTACTTAGAAGATATAGGTGTTTACATGGACTTTTAAGTAGTGTTTGTTGATTTTAATACATTTATGAGCTTCTCAACTATATTCACATTTTTTATGAAGGCTCTTGAATTTCATTTATCATGGTACTGAGTGAGTGGTTTAGGAGAATATGAAGAATAAAAGATGCAAATGAGTGTACGTTTAAAGGTATCACATATTTTCAGAACTGGGATGACATCTGACGGCCTTAAACGTGGCTACTTTAACATTGGCCTACCTCCAGCTCTAGCTCAGGTGTGTTGCTGGTGTGCTAAACCCAATTTGGAAAATAGAATAGGTGGCCAACGTGGTCAGGAGGTAAGAGCACAAAATCAGGAAATCGCCCGATCCCAATTCCAGACTTCAAGATGAAAATCCAACACAGGGTCTTTTTCTAAGCATGACTTCATGAACACTTACTGATAACCCTCCATTCTAAGGATCATATGAATCCTGTCCCTAGAGCATATTCTGCTCAAATGTTCATTGGGAGGATGTTAACACATTCAAGACACAAGGAAAGAAATAGCTCAGCAATATACCCAGTCAATCATTAGCAACAGAGCAGGAATGCAGAAGGCCATTCAGTGCAATCATTTAATGAAAGACCATTCAATAGAATAGTGGTACAGAAAATCTCTCTTAAGGACAGACAGGTATTCACTGGAATAAAATTACAAAAGCTCCTCAATAAAGCAGAAATTAATATAAGAGTTTGCTTCAAAAAACCTCGATAAAAAATCCTTCAATAATATTCTGTAATATAAAGTTGACTCAATAGAATGATATTTAAATAAGACAACTGAGCAAAAAGGTTATATAGCAGATTATTCAAATAAAAAAAAACTGCTGGAGTACATTGAGTCATAATCATAGAGTCAGAGTCATACAGCATTGAAACAGACCCTTTGGTCCAATTAATCCATGCCTACCATGTACCCAAACCAAACTAGTCCCATGTGCCTGCACTTGGCTCACATCCTTCCAAAACCATCCTATATATGCACTTATCCAAATGTCATTGAAATGTTAAAAGTGTACCTGCATCCATCACTTCCTCTGGTGGTTCATTCCACAGACTAACCACTTTCTATGTATAAAGGTTGCCCTCATGTCCTTTTTTAAATCTCTCTCCTCTCACTTTAAAAATATGTCCCCTAGTTTTGAACACCCCCCCCCCCCACCTTAGGGAAAATACCTTTGCTATTCACCATATTTATGTCCCTCATGATTTTATAAACCTCCCTAAGGTCACACCTCAATTTCATAAACTCCACTGAAAGAAGTCCCAGCTTATCTAGCCTTGTTTCATAACTCAAACCCTCCATTCCTGGCAACATCCAGGTAAATCTTTTCAGAACTCTCTGCAGCTTAATAACATCCTTCTCTAACAGGGTGACCAGAATTGAACAAGGTACTCCAGAAGAGGTATTTTAAAAGGCACGTTTTTATTTAATCATGAATTGCGTTGCTGAATGAAATAATCAAATAATGAATATAGCCACACAAAGCATTCCTTGATATGTTAATGTGAAAGTTGCAAAACCACCTCTCATGATCAAGCTTAATTACACCAACAACACCAGATTGAGGTTTGGATTTTGTACACTGTTGTCAGAAGTGTATCAATAAGCTTCAGATCTTGTATTATCATATTAGAATATTCATCAACACCACTCTTATTTAACTATGGTATCATAATTTACATAATGTTATCTTTAACCATAGATTAACTGGTAAAAATTTTATCTATGGATGAAATGACTTAATTTATATCATGATGAATTAAACCTCAACCAGGGGATAAGAATAATAATACTGGAATCAAATTCTGTTTCCTTACGTTTGATAGTTAATTAGTAGCTACGCTGAACAGTCACATGTCACTGAGATTTCTTTTCTTAATAATTACTATCTTAAAGTGTACACTCTTAAATGAAATTTTATTTGTATCTATTTTCTTGCAAGATCAATTTATTTATTTTCCACTGACAAAGGATTCAGAAACTATGGTCATTGGGTCACTGTTCATAAATTAGCATCATAAACTTTCAACTGTGAAGTATTTTCTTGTCATCACAATGGAGCTAATGTAACTAAACTTTAGACCATAAAACTTTCATATGGAAAGACTTGTTTTAAAACAAAAGAAAATCTCTACAAAATGAAACATACATGTACATATTTCAGTTATTCTTTATAACCTGATTTAGACAAATGCATCGGAACTAAGCATGCCATAACTTGTCCTTTGTTGCAGGATTGTTGACACGTAAATTTTCCAGCTGCTTCCTGTGAATAAAACTTCTTGAATGTCAATAACTATACTTAATGCAAGTTATGTGTAAGGAACATGGCAATAGGTGTAGGCCATTCAGTCCCTCAAACATGACCTGCAATTTAATTAGACTATGGCTGATCTATGCTTCTGCTCCAAATTCTACATAGAGGAATAAAGGGAGTTTACTAATATGTCTAAGGAAATACTTCAATGTCTCAAACTATTGATCATTCTTTTCTTGCAGAAAAAATCATTTTTATTTAAAAAAGGAAGCTGCCTTGTTCAGTGTCAGAAGCAGTGAAGAATCTGTGGCTTTCATGTGATATGACTGTTACCATGGGAACTCTTGGAAGCTAATGAAAAATGTTTTGACAGGAGTTGCTCTGTCTGCTTTTGATCTTGTAAAATATGAATGTCCATGTACAACTACCATGATGTCTAAAGATTTTTCCAAAAGTTTTGATAACTCCCAGCAAGCACTCATGGACAAATACTTTTGTTAATATTGTGCAGAAAAACCAAAATTAGGATTTAATATATTCATGTATGTAAAATAATGGCAGAGAAAAGAAGAAATAAGAGAAATTTTGCTTCACAGCACTCATTGCACAGCAGTATACTAATATAGATCCTTTCAAATTTGAGGTATATGTTTGACAGTATTTGAATCTAGTGAGTTGTAAGTATTGCTTTGTGGTCCATGCAATGACATAAGAATCTAGGCCAGTCTCAATCCATGCCACTTGGTAAGACATTTATAGTACCATTTTGTGACAACTCTTGTGGTAATTATATCTTGGACTGCTGATTCAAGTCTATATATTGTGCTTCTCCCACAGACTCTTGTGTTTTAGTTGACCATTCATAGAGTCTACACTCTGTTGGTTCTCCATGGTGCTAAGTTTAGGCACTTGTACTCTTAGAGCTTCCACTGCCTTATTGGGTTGCTAATTGTCTATGTCCTTTACATTCCTCATTTATCCTTAATTTAGAGTAAAGTTCACTCACTATGTGACGCTGTAAATAATTAATTGACACCAATATCTATCTATGGAATTCAACTTTTTAGTGCAATGTTTTTCTTCTGTTTCTTTTTGTTTCCCTCACATTTCTCTCCTCTTTTGATGATATCAGGAAAATATAATCATTTATATTGTTAACATACAGTATTTATATCTCATTATAGTACAAAACTAAACTTAGACAAGTGAAAACAGTTTGGTTATTTCACTCAAATGGAGTCTTAAGGGTGTCAAAAGCTGAAAACTCCTCACACATACTGTATGGTGATTGAGAGATTTAAAATAAATTGACAGCAGCTTTTAGTGAGATTTGCCCTGCATTTGGGTGTTATCTGACCTTGAAATGTTTGATGTGATAGCTGACTGACTAAGAAAGAAATATTCCATTCCAGAAATAATAATGCTCAACTTGATCAGCACCAAAGAAAAATGTCTGAAATCAGGCACAGCATCCTATAAATCAGTCAGCACTGCAGTGAGGGACTACACGACAGCTCCCTTATAACAATGTGGATGCTGGTCCAATATCTGGGGAATTAGCAAAAGTCTATCACTCTATCCCAAGAATCAATCTTTTCACTTTCTCTCATAAATCTATACAAATATCTTGAAAGCCTCTGGCTTAACTCAAAAAGGATCGATGTTCAGTTTACACCGTACTTATTCATACCAGTAATCAACTGCTAATGGGTGCATTGAGGAAATCATTCTTAGAGTTCACCCATAGTTTCTCATTTATTTCTTACTCTTACATGACTTTAAGCAACAGGACAGCTGTATTCGATGCAAGAATACTTTACATCCCACTTAGGTCACATGAAGAATGCTGTAGTTCCAACATAACACATTTTGTTATTTCATAAAATCAATAGATTCGAAAATACAATCTCTGTCTCTCACAAAACAACCTATATGGTCTGACGAGATAGCCCAATGTGTTGAGCTAAAGACACGAATGGCCGTACAGATCTGCACTAGAAATTTCATCATCTTCATTAATAAAAAGGAGTCAGACTCACAGACCACAAGTACAATTCTTGTAACTCTAGTAGTTGCTATGACTCATTCAATACATGATTCAACCATTATTTTAAGAGCTAGGAAAACGAAACAAATGGCTGCTAGAGCATCAAAGCTATGGAAAGTAATTGTGGCTGTTTGCTACTTGATGCCGAATGAAATTGTAAAGAGATATCATAACTATTGACACTGGAATATAAAGGTCAATAAAATGCACTTATGCAGCACCTTTAATGTCACTAAATGTCTCCAGACGTTTTACAGAAAAATTATTTGTTGATTGCAAAACAATCACTGAGGGTGTATCAGCATGAGATATTGCTTCTACACCGTTACTGAATTGCAGACCACTGTCACCACTCATATTAGGGTGCTTTCAGAGGAAACATGAGGTAATTGCAATGTTTCACATTAGCTGTCATAAAGTAGCTTACATAGAGTCATAGAGTCATAGAGATGTACAGCGTGGAAACAGACCCTTCAGTCCAACCCGTCCATGCCAACCAGATATCCCAACACAATCTAGTCCCACCTGCCAGCACCCAGCCCATATCCCTCCAAACCCTTCCTATTCATATACGCATCCAAATGCCTTTTAAATGTTGCAATTATACCAGCCTCCACCACTTCCTCTGGCAGCTCATTCCATACACGTACCACCCTCTGCGTGAAAATGTTGTCCCTTAGGTCTCTTTTATATATTTCCTCTCTCAACCTAAACCTATGCCCTCTAGATCTGGTCGACCTCACCCCAGGGAAAAGACTTTGTCTATTTATCCTATCCATGCCCCTCATAATTTTGTAAACCTCTACAAGGTCACCCCTCAGCCTCCGACGCTCCAGGGAAAACAGCCCCAGCCTGTTCAGCCTCTCCCAATAGCTCAAATCCTCCAACCCTGGCAACATCCTTGTAAATCTTTTCTGATCCCTTTCAAGTTTCACAACATCTTTCTGATAGGAAGGAGACCAGAATTGCATGCAATATTCCAACAGTGGCCTAACCAATGTCCTGTACAGCTGCAATATGACCTCCCAACTCCTATACTCAATACTCTGACCAATAAAGGAAAGCATACCAAACGCTTCTTCACTATCCTATTCACCTGCGGCTCTACTTTCAAGGAGCTATGAACCTGCACTCCGAGGTCCTTTTGTTCAGCGACACTCCCTAGGACCTTACCATTAAGTGTATAAGTCCTGCTAAGATTTGCTGTCCCAAAATGCAGCACCTCGCATATATATCAATTAAACTCCCCACCTGCCACTTCTCGGCCCATTGGCCTACCTGGTCCAGATCCTGTTATAATCTGAGGTAATTCTTCGCTGTCCACAACACCTCCAATTTTGGTGTTATCTGCAAACTTACTAACTGTACCTCTTATACTCACATCTAAATTATTTATGTAAATGACAAAACGTAGAGTACCCAGCACTGATCCTTGTGGCACTCCACTGGTCACAGGCCTCCAGTCTGAAAAACAACCCTCCACCATCACCCTCTGTTTCCTACCTTTGAGCCAGTTCTGTATCCAAATGGTTAGTTCTCTCTTTGTTCCATGAGATCTAACCTTGCTAACCAGTCTCCCACGGGGAACTTTGTCGAACGCCTTACTGAAGTCCATATAGATCACATTTACCGCTCATTAATGTTCTTTGTTACTTCTTCAAAAAACTCAATCAATTTTGTGAGACATGATTTCCCATGCACAAAGCCATGTTGACTATCCCTAATCAGTCCTTGCCTTTCCAAATACATGTACATCCTGTCCCTCAGGATTCCCTCCAACAACTTGCCCACCACCGAGGTCAGGCTCACTGGTCTATAGTTCCCTGGCTTGTCCTTACCACCCTTCTTAAACAGTGGCACCACGTTAGAGAACCTCCAGTCTTCCGGCACCTCACCTGTGACTATCGATGATACAAATATCTCAGCAAGAGGCCCAGCAATCACTCCTCTAGCTTTGCACAGAGTTCTAGGGTACACCTGATCAGGTCCTGAGGATTTATTCACCTTTATGCATTTCAAGACATCCAGCACTTCCTCCTCTGTAATATGGACATTTTGCATGGACATCTATTTTGCTACTTTCTACATCTTCCATATCCTTTTCCACAGTAAATACTGATGCAAAATACTCATTTAGTATCTCCACCATTTTCTGCGGCTCCACCCAAAGGCCGTCTTGCTGATCTTTGAGGGGTCCTATTCTCTCCCTAGTTATCCTTCTGTCTTTAATGTATTTGTAAAACCCTTTGGATTCTCCTTAACTGTATTTGCCAAAGCTGATTCATGTCCCCTTTTTGCCTTCCTGATTTCCCTCTTAAGTGTACTCCTACTGCCTTTATACTCTTCTAAGGATTCACTTGGTCTATCCTGTCTATACCTTACATATGCTTCCTTCTTTATCTTAATGAAACCCTCAATTTCTTTAGAGACCCAGCATTCCCTCTACCTACCAGTCTTTCCTTTCACCCCAACAAGAATATACTTTTTTCTGGGTTCTCACTGTCTCATTTCTGAAGGCTTCCCAATTTCCAGCCTTCCCTTTACCTGCATGTAAGGTCACAGACGTCATCTGAAGCAGAAAAAGGCTATCCTAAATCTATGAAATATACATGTGCATTTTATTTTTATGCTATTTGATCTTTTAAACCTATACAAAGGAATGTTTGCCAAGTTTAGCCATTCTGAAATCAACAGATATATCAAGTTTACAGGGAACAGTATTTTCATGACATTGTTGAGAGAGGTATTTAATGGATGGGTCCAGATGTTGCACAAAATGCTAAAGTTCCTTCCATAACAAGGCACTGCAGATGGAACACAGACAAAAATCAAGATACCGTATCATCTCCTTGCTTTACTCTTAGAAATTTAGAAATAAAGAGAATAGGAATTATTTAGCTTTTGAGCCTTCTCCACCATTCAACATGATTGTGGCTGATCACCCAACTCAGTACCCTGTTTCTGCTTTCTACCCATTCCCTTTGCAATGTATAGCCCTAAAATCCACACCCCAGTCCTTCTTGAAAATATTTGATGTTTTGGTCTTAAAGGTTTTCTACGGAAGGCAATTTCACGTTTTTACCATTTTCTGGATGAAGAAATTTTTCCTCATCACAATCCCAAATAGCTTACCCTGTATTCTTATACTGTGACCCCTAGTTCTGGGCTCCCTGGTCATTGAGTAGATGTCGGAAGAATCTTCCCAGTCTCGTCCAGTTAGTATTTTATTGGCTTCTACTTGGTCAATGTTCAGGAGATATGCATAAATTATACATATTGGTCGCTCTAATAGTGAATAACCATGATGCTTTCTTTATACAGTATTTTGCAATGCCTGCATTATTTGAAAATGATGAAAAGCTGAGTTGCTGACTCTCAGGGAGCCAGTGCTGTTGACTTCACTGAGCAAGCCCTTTACAGCACAGCACCACAGCAGGAAACCACCTTCAAACAAGGTAATGGGCATTTATAATCAGAATGAAAAGAAGCTTTCAAAATTGTAATCAGTAAGGTTGCTAATCCTTCAGAATGGTCTTGAGGCTACAGGAATTGGAGATCAATCTACAGGACATGGCTGTGTGTAATCCTGGAGAAAAATCATTGAGACTTTTTTTGCGATTTTCTTTGTATATTACTCTTCATCATTTAAAAAAAAGATGAACATCAAAATTACCCAATTAGGAAATAAAACCTTTTCCTTTCCTGCTGTGTTGACTGACTATTGGCTGGAGGATGGGACAATTCATTTAATAAAACTTCCAGGAAAAGATTTAATCACAGATGACAAGCTTAGTAACTGGCTGTGTAAGATACTTTAAATGATTTTTCTTCCCCTCAGACAGTAGGAACTTATGATTTGGTTTGGATGTCTTTGACAAGTCTAAAAAGAAACCTGAGCAAAAGAGAGTACAAGTACTTTCATCTTCCTACAGACAGATACAAACATGATCCTCAAGTAGGAATGCAGGAGTTAGATGACAGGATAAATCCAGTTGTCAAAGCTCACTAAATAGAGTTCACCGGGAGGGTGGCCTTCAGCTTCAAGTACAGCCTTCTGCCATTGGTCAACCTACTACAGTAGGGCATTAAACATTCAATATTAAAGGGAAAACAATTACTTACATTTATCCTCTATGGTTGTGAATTATTTTTCAACTGTTCATCAATTATGTACGTTTACCCTTAAGTGCAACATGCAACCTGTTACTAAGTGCTGCCTCACTGGTCATTCAAAACGACACCATTCAACCATACCATGCATCAAGAGACCAATTTCTAGCCATGCTTTGGAGTCCTGGAAACCTACTGATCTCAGGTTCGCATGGTAAGCATAATTAATACATTTACAAAATTTCACCTAATTACTTACTAGGTGATTACTTAGGATTTTCATCCATAGTAAATTAATAATTCCTATGCAATCCTATGTTATCCACATTAAAAAAAAACTTCCAGTTGTAGCATGTTTTAAAATCAATTTGCCTGCTCAAGTTTCAAGAAACTATTTCATAAGTTCACTGCTGCCCACAAAGTTCAATGTGATTTAGATCTCCATCCAGTTGTAATTTTAAGCATTTTGCTTTATAAATATTGATATTGGAGAAAGTGAGGACTGCAGATGCTGGAGATCAGAGCTGAAAAATGTGTTGCTGGAAAAGCACAGCAGGTCAGGCAGCATCAAAGGAGCAGGAGAATCGACATTTCGGGCATAAGCCCTTATGCCCGAAACATCGATTCTCCTGCTCCTTTGATGCTGCCTGACCTGCTGCGCTTTTCCAGCAACACATTTTTCAGCTCTAAATATTGATGTTGTCAACCTCCCTAATAACACTGCTGAGGCTGAGTCAATTGAAAACCTCACAACTGAAACTGAATGATTTAGGTAGGCAAAGGCATATTGGCAATTACATAAATATGGGCAGCAATAAATTTTAATCATCATATTATCCCAGCAATTGTTAGAGGGATAAACAAAACCAGATTAGATGGAGGACTGTGCAAAAGGAAGCCATTTGACCCACTGTATCTACATCAGTCACTAAAACATGCTAAAATCTTCATCTTTTTCAAAAATTATTTTACAACTTTTACAACTGGAAGAGATAACAGCGAAGTTGCAATTGATAAGGCATATAAAAACATATTTTCAATACCAAAACCATTTTCATGTGTAAGCAAAGGAACTGAAATTCTCACTACTTCTCAATGCTGTCAGTGTCCTTGAGTGCTCTGCAGCCAGAAGTGCAGTGGCACTCGGGATTAATCACTTTTCACTGCTGACCCTGTTTCAAAACTCTATGACTTAGTTCCATTATGACAAGTTACTTCCTTTCAGATAGTGATTGAAAATGGTTGGGTTGAAAGAAATGAAAAGTCACAGGTTTCAATTGCTTTCTAAATAACTACATTGGAAAAACTAGTCATAAATCAGTTAGTTTATTGCCTCTTCAGCAGACACATGAGCCTCCGGTGAATTATACAATAAATAAGCAATTTTATCATTACTGCTTACTGCATGACCTTTACCTACTGCAGCAAGTGAACCTTTGCAATAACTTTGCATCACAACTAGACTTATATTCGACAGATCATTATGTCGACACATGAAAATCTGTGCTCTTTCAAATATCATTTGCCATTTAAATTTCCTGAAAGGAATCACAGTCTCAAAATGTTTGATACATCTGTACCTGTTATTTTTGAATGCCCTCTTTACCTATACTCACCTTTATTGCCATTTAATGAAATATCCTGCAATATGAATTTCAAGATGACTATTTTTTTGCTCGACCAGATTTACTTTCCAGAATTAGATAAAAGCATCAAGACTCTCTTCTGCTTTCAATCATGCTTTGGGTGAGGAAATCAGTCACAGTTTCTCATATCCAGTTACGTTGTTCACTGGCTGGAGCATGGGATGACTGCCATTTAATAACTGCTGCAGAGGCAGCACTTGATGCAAGACAGTAAGAGTGCAGGCCTGATTTAAACAGATCATAGCAACCATGATGGTAAATATTGTTTCACTCATTGTAAATTTGGCTAAAAGATCATAAGATTGAATCAGCGGGGGCAAGAGGAAAGTTAGAGAAACACAGATCCTGGAATACTCCTACTTCAAAGACACTGATCTCAAGGTCCTTACTGAGTAGTGAAAGAGAGTGGAGAATGGAGAAATGTACTCTCTCTGGAGAGTAACCGTGAGGTCGATATAATTTTGTCTCCAACATGGCATTTTACATAATGTGACAATGTTTATTTTGTCGACACTAACATTAGAAACTGGATGTGGCTTTGAAGAGTCCAATAGATTTCTATGAAAGCTACCTATTGTGTACAAACGTTACATTCACATGCACATAAGTGCCTGGGCTCACATGAAACTCTTAAATTACATAGAGCCGTGAGCTTCCAGTCATGTGTCAGGTTTTAAGTAATCCTGAGTTTGGATGGAGAATGAGATTTTCATCCCCTCAGGTCACATGAAATGATGATGGTATCATAAGCATGTCTCTTAAAGGTATACTGACTACAGCATGTAACATATGTCTTGTTTCCAAAGATTTTAAAAAATCCAGATATATATTTATAGATGTACAGAGACATGTGTTATCAAATTGAAAATTATATAAACAGCTAAAAATGTTTATAAGCTTCCATTTCAAACCTCAGTATAAAACTCTGGAATTTTAACTACTCATTCTATTATCGTATTTTTACACCACATCAGGGTAGGTATGCACACTGTCCTCTGTAGCACTATTTGACAACATAGTCATCTTGGTCAACATCAATGCACCACCACCATCAAAGTGTTCTTCCTTTCATTCATCATGCATAATTTGTTTGCCATATGTTGGCCTTCTGTTCTTTTTGCTATAAATTCTGTGTCTTATGGTCCTGCTCCACTAGTTTCCTGATGAAGGAACAGCCCTCTGAAAGCTAGCACTTCCAAACAAACCTGTTAGATTCCAATCTGGTGTTGCGTGATTTTGAACTTAATTCTGTTCCTTTGCAATGTAGGCTATAATCAAGGATGACTCTAATCTTGCTTGTTTGCATATTTTAGAAGCCTTTGCTGATATCCATGTACAGTAATCTCTCTGGTATCTGGCACAAACAGGGAATGCTAAATTGCTGAATCTGCCAGATGCGTGAGAAATACTAGTGGCAGCTAGGAGAACTCAACATATCAATGCTACAAGATGAATGTGATTTTTAAAAACAAAGTGGCCAAGACTGCTCATAAATGTTGTTATATCGGGCCACAATAAACAATTCTGTATTTATCAGTAATGGAAGTCTTGAACTGGTTTTAATAAAGCATCCAATGCATTATTTCCTTTCCATTGGTAATGCAGTAAAATCCCTGTTATCTAGATCCCACCATCTGGAATTCTCCTTTTGAATCTCAGAAGCTGGTTGCGTGAGAATTCTGGATGCTCAGGATTCGGATAATGGGGACTTTAGAGTATTTATATTTTTAACTTGCACACCTATGATATCATACAGCACAGAAAAAGACCCTTTGTCTAAGTTGTCCATACAAGCTAAGTTTCCTGAATTGAACTAGTTCCATTTGCCTGCATTTGGCCAATATCCCTCTAAACCTTTCCTGTCCATGTATCTGTCTAAATTTTATATAATCTTTATATAATATTTTTCTAATCTTCTAAATTTTATATCTATACCCACCTGTTTGGCAGCCCATTCCATATACCATGACGATCTGTGAAAATATTGGGTCCCTTTTAAATCTTTCCCCTCTCACTTTAAACCCTTGCCCTTTAGTTTTGGACTCCCCTACCTTGGGGAAAAGACCTTGGCTATTCACTTTGTCTTTGCCCCTCATGATTTTATAAACTCTATAAGATCACTGCATTGATTCCTACAATCCAAGGAGAAAAGTCTCAGCCTATCCAGAATCTCATTATAATTCACACCTTCTGTTCTTGATAAAAATACTTGTAAATCATTTCTGCACCCTTTCAAGTTTAATATCATCCTTCTTATAGCAATGTGACCAGAATTGTATGCAGTACTCCAAATGTGGCCTTATCATTGTCTTGTACAGCCATAAGAGTCCTAACTTCTCTATTCAATGCTCTGACCAATGAAGGCAACATGCCAAACTCCTTCATCACCCTGTCTACCTGTGACACCGCTATCAAGGAACTACGTACCTGCACCCTTAGGTCTCTCTATTTGACAATACTCCCCAGGGCCGATACACAGTTTTGCTCGTTTGCTAACCTCTCTCAGATCATGTATCTCTTTCATTTTGTCTATCTTTAAAGTATAATATCCTGTGTCTAGGAATGGTTACATAATTGATTAATATGCAAGGCTATTTGCACTTCCCTTCTGTGCTGGAGGAAGTAATCACTTCTCAATTTGAATTGCTGCAGTTTGTACAATACCATGTGAAAATCCTACTTTCTTGTTCAACACTTCACTTGATGATCATTGATTCAATAGTATGTAATATAGATTCTGCTCAACCATTTGAACATGGGTAGTGGGCAGACATTGTGATATGGGTCATTCCCCATGAAGTATACAGGTCTTGCAACAGTTTGACAGTGCACTGTAGTCTGTTGTCAGACCTTATCTACTCCAGGCTACTGAATAATCTGAAAATAGAGTTAGCAATGGCCACAGTTATTGCATTGCTCAGTTGGTGAATGAAGATTTTTAAATAAGAAATCAATCACAAGGACATAATTACAAGTATACCGTGCATGCACGGTGAAAAAAATCTGTTGTTATTTTCATCCAAGGAGTGACTGGAACATTCTGTGGATGGAACGGTTTCACATTACATGCTTGGCACGCCTTATATGCATTCACTAATTGTTAAATATCCTGATTTATCATTGATATTACACAGATCCATGTGCTAGCTATCTTATATATTCAATATCCATGTATAGCCCTGGTGTAACATAGACATGATATCTTGGTATAATGCTTTGGTATTAGGACTGACAAGTCATTATCGGAGGAAAATGTGATACTGCATATTTGAGTCTGTGTGGCCAAAATGAATCAGTCTTGTTGAGGTGCATGTCTATGAATGTGCATGTGTGAATATGTTAACATTAGCAACTGTGTCAATTTTACTTTTTAGTGTGTTATGTTGCCTTTTCAGGACATAGGATGTCAATGGTTATAAAGGCTTCTAAATGTCTTATAACATTGATGTGTTATGTAAGGTTAATATGGAAGATTTGGTCACCTTCCGATATTTACACTTTGCTTGGTCAACTCCGATGTGTTGATGTGTTTGTATTTATCCACATGCTTAACACTTTCCTTGCTGCCAATGTTTTTGTGATGTACTGCTTTATGCCATGACCTTTGCTTTGTTCTGGGGCCTTTGAGAACTTCCCAGAAATGTTTTGGACCGTTGTGACCCTCCATGACAAAACCAAATATGTTCATTATGCAATGTCCCACTTTATCAATGGAGAGAAAGTGAAGACTGCAGATGATGGAGATCAGTCAAAACGTGTGGTGCTGGAAAGGCACAGCCAGTTAGGCAGCATCCGCGGAGCAGGAGAGTCCAGGTTGAGAGCACAAACCCTTCATCAGGAATGTCCTTACCAACGTCAAGTTTTTAATGATGATCCTGAAGAAGTCACTTGATCAGTAAAATATTGACTGCACAGATCATTTGAATCGTACTTCAGTAAAAGTGCCACTGGATGCTGTTCAATCCCTAATTAAACTTTTGCTTTCCATTTTTCTTTTCAGGCATTTATTTTTGTTTTTAGAAGAAGAATGCAGTGTAGTGTTTTTCTTTTTAGCTCCTGATCTACTCACTCCTTCCTTTCCCCCTTTTCTGCTTTTGTTTTTGATTTTTTTTCTGTTGCGGCTCCTTATCAGAACTGGACATCTGTAGCAACAGGTTTCTGTCTGCAGGTCGTCTTCAAGCCAAACAACAAGTAATGATGTCACACGTTTTTTATTTTCATCTTGATTTTCAGAAAGAAAATGGCAGCACAAACTAAGGTTGGTCTGTGACCATTAGTTTTGAATGGAGTTGCAAATTCAGCCATTTTATTTTTAGAAAAGGAAATCTTTCTTGTCTTGGTAATTAATATCCTATCAACAGTTCACAACAGCTCTCTGTCCTCACAGAAGGTGATATTGTTACTTATTTAAATTCTCTTCTACCTAAAGCAGTTGTCCAGTTCGTGTTCATTTGATTTTTCCAAATAACTACCATGAAGATATTAGAGCTTTTTTTTTAATATATGGCTGTTAACTGTGATGTAAGTTTGCTTCAAGCAAGGTCTCTTACATAATGAGGCAATGATTATGTTATCTAGTGTACTGCAAGAAGTTGGACATCAATATTATGATATTGAAGGATCAAACAGATGCCTATTATAGCTAGCTATTATATACAAGTCATCAGAAAACATATTTGAGGGCTCACACTATAAACTGTGAAATTACACAGATCAGCATGCTTCCAGTAGTATGTCATGCTTCAGGTGATCTTGGGGAAAGATGGAAAATAAGACTTCTATACCCTCAGATGACATGCTTTGACACAATGATTATATCATGAACATTTCACTTAAAGGTATACTGAATGTGTGACACAACAAACATCACACTACTAAATCAATCAGTGCTGAATTGAAGTTGCCAATAATAATTACAAAGACAAAAAAAACTGAAGATGCTGGAATCCAAAGTAGACAAGCAGGAGGCTGGAAGAACCCAGCAAGCAAGGCAGCATCAGGAGGTGGAGAAGTCGATATTTCCGGTGTAACCCTTCTTCAGGATTAGGAGTGGGTGTAAGGGGACCTGCAGATAAAGGGGTTGGGGGGTGCAAGGTGGTGAAATGAGGATACGTGAACACAGGTAGAGGGTTGGTCAATGGGAGGAATGAATCCGGTAGGTAGCTGGGAGGATTTGAAAGGAGGGGGAGAGGCTGGGAATGGAGTCGGGAGATGGGAAGGAGATTATTTGAAATTGGAGAACTCAAAGTTGAGTCCTTTGGGCTGTAGGCTACCCAGGCAGAAGATGAGGTGTTGTTCTTCCAATTTGCAGTTTGGTTTGCTGTGGCAATACAGGAGGCCAAGCATGGTCACATCGGAGAGGGAATGGTTGGGGGAATTAAAATGGGTGGTGAGTGGGAGGTCTGGTTGGCCCCTGTCGGCCCGGCTGAGATGCTCAATGAAATGTTCCCTAAATTCACATTTGGTGTCCCCAGTGTAGAGAAGACCACATCAGGAACACCTGATGCACTAAACTAGGTTGAAAGAGAGGCAGGTAAACCTCTGTCTCACCTGGAAAGATTGTTTGGGGCCATGGATGGAGGTGAGAGGGGTGATGTACTGGAGGTTTGGGGGGTTGGTGGAGATGGTGGCGCAGACCAAGGACTGGTGAAAGAAATGGTCCTTGCTGAAGGCAGAGAGGGTTGGGGAGGGGAAGATGATCTTGCTGGTGGGGTGTAGTTAGAGTTGGCTGAAGTGTTTATGGATGATGCATTGTTTGCGGAGACTGGTGAAATGGGAGAGTCTGTCTTTATTGCATTTGAGGTGGGGCTTAAAGCAGTGGAACAGGGAGTGGAGGTGGTGTGGTGGAGGGCTGTCTGGAAGACAGAGGGGGGAAAGCACGTTGTTCGAAATAGGTGGACATCTGGAAAGCTTAGGAGTGGAATGACTGGGAGACCAAATGTAAACTTAGGGAACAGTTCTGAAGCATCTCAGCCAGGCCAACAGGAGCTGATGAGACCTCTCAGTCACCGCCCATTTTAACTCCTCTTCCCACTCCCTTTATGACATGGCCATCCTTGGCCTCCTCCATTGCTACAATGAACCAAACTGCAAACTGGAGGAGCAACACCTCATCTTCCACCTAGGTAGCCTACAGCCCAAAGGACTCAGCATTGAGTTCTCCAATTTCAAATAACCACCCTGCCCATCCCCTGACTCCCTTCCCAGCCCTTCCCCCTCCATTTCAATCCTCCCAGCCATCTACCGGATTAAGTAACCCGGTCGTACCGTTTACCTGTGTTCACCTATCCCAACTTCACCACCCTGTCTCCACCACCTCCTTCTGTGCAGCTACTCCCACACCACACCCAGTCCTGAAGAAGGGTTACATCTGAAATGTCGATTTCTCCACCTCATGATAATAATTATAAAACAATGTTGAAAGATAGTAATATTGTTTTTTATTGTTGTAAAACATGGAAACCTTGTGTCAAAGTTTCTTTCGCAGAAAGAGGAAAAGTATTGCAAATCTGAAATGAAGAAGATGTTTTGCATTTCTCCTTGCCAGAGACCATACCAAACACTCAACTGCATTGGGAAGGCCAGATCTACAAAGGTTTCTGCTCCCCAAGATTCATTTCCATTATCACTGATGTCTTCCATCAATTCTGCTGTGAAGAGTGAAGTCCAGAACTCTGTTTCTGTATGAGAATCATCTGAGTAAGCAGCAGTCTTATAAGCACACCCCTCACCAACTCTTGTAGAGTTTCATTAATGAGTTATCATGCATCATTAGATAGGGTGGCACAGGACAATGGCTATGTTATAAGTAAAGTGGAGGTGGTGGCAGCTTTGGGCAGTCCTCTAGGGGAAGGAGGTCAGATACAAGCCTGTTCAGCTGGGTGTAGGTTCAGAGAAATCACAGTAATTAAGCAACAGCAACAGGTGTGTTCTCACATGACAAAGCCCCCTGAGGTACAATGGGGTCAGAAGCTGAAAATCAAGGAATCTAATCAGTTCATGTACATGGCCTTCATTCAGTGCTTTGAGTACTCATGTTTCTGTATTGAGAAAATGGCTAATTCTTGGACATGCAAATGGGCATCAATTGGCATGGTTGCAGGAGCAGCATACTGACAGACACTGCATGCTTATCATAAAGTTCAAACTGGACCTGTTAATGATGTTGATTATGTTAGGATATTTAAAATGGATATCAATGGATGCCTTTGCAGTCGCCTCTATCATGCCTTATGTGGCATCTCCGTGATGGGGACAACTGTCAGGCAATTCAGCCACAGGTTAGAGTCAGCTTTCTATGCGGGTAGAAGAAGAATGAAAAAATGGGATTCTTCAACATTCAAGAATTAAGGAATTATCAGTGTAGACATTGTGGATGGAAATCATTTCAAGGATACTCAGAAAATTGAGTAATATGACTTTCACAGGACACTGGAAGGCTCTCTGCGTGGTGACAGGGAGAAAGAAGCGTGCTGGAAAGGTTGGGAGAGGCTTAGATTTGAATCTACAAAATGATAACAAAAGAACATGATGTAATCTGAAAAATATTGAAGTAATTTGTTCATGCTTATTAATTAATGGTGCGGTAATCTTTCTGTACTTTGACATTTTAGTTGTCTATCAAGGAATGTTTATTCTATTTTTATTCTTGTTTGTTTGTCATAGCAAAAGTCTGAAAATATAAAATATCATGCATGGAATCACATCAATCATTGGGAAAATTGTCTCTCAAAGGCAAATCAGGGCAGGACTTATACGTTTAATAGTAAGGTCCTGGGAACTGTTGCTGAAGAAAGCGACCTTGGAGTGCAGGTTCATAGTTCCCTGAAACTCGAACCATGAAGAAAGTGCTTGGTATGCTTGCCTTTATCAGTCAGTGTATTGAGGTGGTCAATTGATGGCCGTACAGGACATTGTTCAGGCCACTATTGGAATACTGCATTCAATTCTGGTGTCCCTGCTAGAGGTTGTGAAACTTGAAAGGGTTTAGAAAAGATTTACAAGGATGTTGCCAGAGTTGGAGGGTTTGAGCTATAGGGAAAGGCTGAATAGGCAGAGGCTATTTTCCCTGGGGTGAGAGGCTGAGAGGTGAACCTATAGAGGGTTTATAAAATCATGAGGGGCATGGATAGGGTAAATAGACAAGGTCTTTTGCCTGGGATGGGGGAGTGCAGAACTAGAGGGAATAGGTTTAGGATGAGAGGGGAAAGAGTTAAAAGGGACCTTAGGGACAACTTTTTCACACAGATGGTACTGCATGTATGAAATGAGCTGCCAGAGGAAGTAGTGGAGGGTAGTACAATGCAGCATTTAAAAGGCATCTGGATGGGTATATGAATAGGAAGGGTTCAGAGGGATATAGGCCAAATGCTGGCAAATGGGACTAAATTTATTTTGGATACCTGATTGGTATGGACAAGTTGGACCAAAGGGACTGTTTCCATGCTGGACACCTCTATGACTCTATGATTATCACTCTATATAGGGATTGGGCAGAGGCAGTCCCTATAACCTGGCACTACCTCTTGGCACCAGTGTGTAACGGTTGAGAATCCCTCTTAATTTCCTTTTCAAGTAGGTCATCTTTTTTATTTGTTGGGGGCGGTGGGGGTAGAGTGCAGCTACAACAGGCTCCCCACAGTATTCCATTCCTCAACTGTATGCATTCAGTCTATGCATGATGCATCTCTACTAGGACATTAAAATCTGACCTCTGTGTCTAACATAACAAACATTTTAAGAATATTGTTAAAATTAATCATGATCGAATATACAGACTCACAGATATTCAGCCAGAGAGACATATTGATGGGGGTGGTTGGGGGGGGGGGGGCGCGAGGATGTGGTTTGTGTGTGGACAACGTCATCATCTAGAGTAGAGATAAGGCATGTGGCTATCACAAAAGCTTTCATGACAGAGATAGATGGTATCCACATACTTCTGAAAATATCAAGCACTTTACTGAAAGAGCCAATTTAACAGGAAAATCAAAGATGGAGATTCAGGAGAAATTATTTTCAGAACAAGTCGAATGAATAACAATGGCACAGTTGGAAGTCTATAACCTCTTGACCCACAGAGCAACCATGTTTCATAAACACTGATTACTTCTTGTAACACTAAACACAGTTGTATTGTGATCCTGTTGTAAATCAATATTAGAGCTAGTTGTTGATAAAAAAAAAGGCGTGATTCAAATGGAAGCCATTGTTTAAAACTAACAAGCTGATACTGCAGCTATAACAGAGGATTCACTTGCAGTGACCCAAGTTAAGAGGTTTGACAATAATAAGTGTCAAGAGATTTGACACATTTTGACACAAAGGATAAAAAAGGATAAGTGGATGTGACCAAGTTAGTGAAAGGTAGCCAACCCCCATCAAGCGTAAAGAAAAATCATGGCAGGTTCACTGGATGGGTTATATTCCACAATCCATTTTGAGACAAAATCCATTTTTTGTATGTTTGTGTGTGTTCTGAAGCTGTCAGCTGAGTACAGTTAGTTAGCTGAAAATTGTGAAATACCCACAGGATATTCTAATCTTTGCCACATTTATCACAATGTTGCAACGGTTTATACATTTGACCTTGGAATAGCAGGATGCTTGTTGCAAGGTTTACAATAGGTCACTCAAAGCAATTGAAGTGTCACTGAACAGTTTTGGTTGGAGGCAATCAAAGTAAAAGTTTGCTTTCTTTGCACTGCTGACAAGTGAGGCACTCAGGAGTTATGTGAGAGGCTGTAGGCTGCGGAGATGATGTTGCTAATCACCTTCAGGTGTTCAGGGCTTGCAAGAAGACCGAAGGAACTGAAAAAGTGATCTAACATTTTTGACTCCAAGTTGGAGAAAGAGGATTAGCCATTGAAGATAAAAGAAATATTTTTTTTTTACAAAAGCTGTTGCTACCTTCCTCAGTAGAGTAATCTACTCCTCTTAACAAGACTTTTCAACATCTGATACCCCCAAGAAAACTAGAGAACAATTGCAGTTGATTTGGTCATTAACTATTAATTAATTAATAATTTTAAAATGGCTGGTGGGCTGCAGGTTTCCACGCACACTCAATTTGCGGATGTAAGATCCAGCCCAGTGTTTCAGATCAATGATATTTTGTTAGCTTAGATATAAAATATTTACTGTTTCTCCACAGATGCTGTTTGACAAACTGAGTAGTTGCAGAATTTTCTGCTTTTATTTCAAGTTTTCTGCATCTGCAATATTTTTGATGTATTCTAAAATGAAGGATTTGTCAAAGGAAACAGAATCCATGCAGAAATGATTAGACTGTCACAACAAAAACCCCACTCCACAGTTGACCACATTTTGGTACCACCCGTAAAGTTGATAAATATATGGACTGATGGCATCTGGTCTCTCCAGTCAAGGAGCTATCTGTGTATTGTACAGACACCATAATGAAAGCTCCTATATTAATGCATAGGATAAGAGGCCTGTCAAGAATGTTGCTGATAGATATCAGTTTGCAATGCATTCTCTCAACAATTTAAAGGATAGATTGAGAGGGATTCAGAAGAGATGGAGAAGAGAAAGGAAGAAAACATAGAGATGCAAGTCATTCCAGGAAATGGCTGCACAATAATGTGGATATACACCAGGAGAAAATAGATCACATTCATGACTAAATAAAAGCAGAAGGTGGTTGTGCATATGGTATGCGTGACAAGTGTGAGCAGCTATTCCTCAAAATCATAGAGTAGAAGCAGATAAATGGTGAGTAGTTTGGTAGAGTAGAAGATTCAATATGACCCAGAGGTATGTCACTGGCATGAAGGGATGAGATGTTATCAATGAAAAAATCCTATTTTGTACAATGCTAGAATGAGTGCAATAGAATAAACTTGGCATTTCAGATTTAGAAGATCTGATCCAATCTAACCTGACCAGACAGAAAAACAGATTTCCAAATGAAGCAGAAATACTCAGAGGTAAGTTGATGAATTTACTGATTAAAGAAAAGTCGTGCGGACAGCCAGGGTTTGTGAGTTTGTGTCTGAAGCCAAGATGGATCATGATAGTTAACCACTGATCATCACAAGGTTAAAAACCCACTCCTCAACACTATCCTCATTGGTGGTCTTCTCACCAAATCACCGATGCAAACACCAATTGAACCACAGTGCCCATAGCCTTGGATATCTCCAATAGATATTGGTTGATTACATTGAGCAGTCAGTGCCATATAAACTTGTTTTTCCTTGCTGGAACAAAAATATTCAGAAACAAAGAGACAGAATGCTGGAGAAACTCTTCCGGTCTGGCAGCATTTGCAGGGACCGAAACAGTGTCAATATTTTGAGTACAGTATGACTCTTTTTCAGAACAACTTTTCAGTTGCTGCCTCATCTGCTGACTTTCTCTAGCATTCTCTGTTTTTTTTTCAGATTTCCAGCATTGACAATATTTTGCTTTTTTACAATATAGTCTGTAGCTAATCATGAGATTCAGCAGCTGTAGGCTGTCATGAAGGACAAACAGGGATGTTTAAAAAAAAATCAAGAGGACATCACTTGAGGTTGGTCAATTGATTCATTGAATGAAATCATCATTCCTGTAGAATGTGAACAGTGATTGCCTGATGAATGAATACATCAAACAAGCATTACATTTGACCAGCCTAATCAATTGACTGTTGAAGTCATGTAGTAGCAGATGAGGCTGCAAATATATGCCAAGGCAGAATTTGTGCACATTAATCTCTCAAAAATAACCTTCCTGAGTTATAAGTGACAGATTTATTTACCTTGTCCTATACTCATCTATTTTTACTTTGCACCATTATTGCTTTTGTCATTTAATCTCTGTTAGTTTCATCCTATTGCAGACCTACACTTTTGTTGCTTCTGATATTCCTCCATTGTCTGTCTCTGTGATCACTTAAAACCTGTTGCATCACTGACATGTTGCAGTTGTGGTAAAAAGATTATCATCCCAAAATGTTTGCATTCCATTCAAGATCAGGCTCTCTATTCCTGATAGACAAATATCTATTTCAGCCATATTCCAAGGTTCTGATTCCACTTTTGCAATCATTGAGAGAAGACGAGCGTCTGTGGAGCAAAGGAAGGTGTAAGTTCCAGGTAGGTGGGAGGTGGAAGTGCCAGGTGGATGAAGGTGTACAGGTGGTAGGTGGATGAAGTGATAGAGCAACATGAAGATGGGGGAAGAGTCAGAAGAGATACCAGGTGAGTGGAAAGGTGCCAGAGGTGATAGTATGAGAGCTAAGTGAGTGAAGGCTCAGGATGGGTCAGGAGAAAGGCCAGATTGAGTAAAGGGAGTTGGGTATGGGGTCTTCGGATCTCCAGGTCAGGGGTCAGGATTGTGGATGAGCGAGAGTGGATGGAAAGGCTGAGTGAATGGTAGGGTACCAGATAGGTGAGGGAGTAGGGTGACAGCTATGTGGACAATTGCTTTGGGTAGGGATTCAAGTCAGATTGGGCTCAGGATCCAGACGCAGAGTATTAAGTCTGAAAATGTGTGGTTTTGGGTTTGAAATGTGAGGTTTTTGAGTTGGCCTGGACCCAGTGAGGATGTGATGTTTAGGGTCTGTAAGGAGTTTGGGGGTTGGGAGGAGTGGGGCTGGGTCTGGTGAGAGGTGGTCCCATAGGAGGAGCTGTCAAAGGGATCTATTATTTGAGTCAGTGTCAGATTAATAGTTACCTAGAAGTTAGAGCCGGGCTTGATTCCTCTAACCATTTCTGGGAACTGCTAAGTTAAGTCAGTTGGAACCCTCCAAAATCTTCAACTTAAACTCAGATTTGGAAAACTTTTTGGAAGTCCCTAATGTCAGGAAATTTCAACTTCCCAGGCAATCCATATGAGTCAGCTCCATCAGGACTTCTGCATGATCCTGACACATAAATCCCAATGTTTTATTTCCAGTAAAACATGGAATAAGTCAACCACAAATTGTACCATACTTGTAACTAAGTGGCAACCAGAATAAAGTAAATATAGCTATGTTTGAAACCAATTATATTTCTCTCATAACCATGACCACTTTTAAGTATGGACCCATGAACTGTTCAGCTATACATTCCAATATTTGCTTGGTATTTATGAAGATGACCAATAAGATATTACAGTATTAATGTCATGGGAGGCATTGGTGTCTACTCAGTTGCTGATGAATTGTTGACTTGTTATAAATATCTAATTTCATATTGCCATCCTTCACCACCACCAATCCTGTACCTGAAGGCAATTACAGTACAAATTAAAATCACTATAAAAGAAGCAGTATATAGTGCAAGAGATAATTAGATTAAGAAGCAAACAAAAAATGTGGTTGAAGTTAAGGGTTCCCAACATATCAATCAGGGTGCACACAGTCCAAGGCTTGGTCATGGTCAGTCATCTGCTTCGTACATTCACAGGCAGGGGACCTGCCAACTGCAGTCTGAAGAAAGGGCAATGATCTTTCCTGTCGGGTCAAAGTAGCGCAGTCAGGAAAACCATGCATAATCAGTGAAGGAGCCACAAAGACAGCAGTCGAGGGTCTGGTCTGTCATGTCTAATGATGGCTCAAAGTAATGTAGATGTCTGGGACAAATACAGTCCTGGGGGTCCATCATTAGATCATTCAGGAGTGTGTAAGGGGGTCCTTAGGGCAGTGGGGGGATTACTGACAAAAGGGTGGGGAGCTGAGGCTGGGAACAAGCAGAGACATGTGTAGAAATGGACATGAGGGCAGTTACAAAGGGAATCTTAAGATGACTGGGGAACATGGCACAACATGGGAGGGGCTAGGGTTATTGACAGTGACCACCACTTTGATCTTCAGAGGGACAGGTTGGATACCATGAAGGTGGACTGTCAGTGCTCAAAAGGGCAGGAAGGACAGTTAGAAGCAAAGTTCAAATTGGTGGGTCTCCTCATGGGATTGGGGAGAGGTTGTAGGAATGGGTGGAAAAGGGCGATGGGTGCACAGTGAGGTAAAACTTGGAGGTTCTGAAGGTATTCACCATGATCTGCATTCTCCACTATTACTTGCTGCCCTCTAAATTTGAAATACAATGAGAAAATGATTGGGACAATGCTCTCGTGGTGAGAAATCAATGCCAGTTTGATGAGCCAAAGCACAGCATCCCTGTCTTTTGGATGCCAGGACACTGCAGGGTCAAAAACAAAGTACATATTTGTTAAGTTCAACTACATTTTATTTGTAACCATTTCTTCACCTATATGCAATGCAATGATAGTAAATGTGCTTCAGCACAAATGCTGATTTCAAAATGCTATTGGTGCTTAAAAATAAAAAAATGATGCAGAATTTAGCAACCATGAAATTAAAGGTGAACACTGGCTAAAGTTTCAAGATTGCTGTGTGATGAGGGGAGCATCGCTGCATTGTGTGACATGTAAGTATGACAATGAACTGTACTGAATTTAATAACGGATTTCTTGGTTGATATGGATGCGTGAACAAAGGGGCTGTCAGAGTCACAAACTCTTCTTGTAGACATGTGAACTCTGCTGCATTCTGCCTGACAAGGCAGACAGGATCTTACTGAACCCCAGTTCCAGTCAATGATAGCTGGGTGCAGAAGATTCTCATGGCCTGTCAAATACTCATTGGTCATCATGCCGGAATCTTGTTTGCATTGTAGACGCAAACTGCTGCATTTACTCATCTTATCTGTGCTCACTTTTGCTAGCTGACAGCGAAAGCTTACATTTGGAACTGTCTGATTGCTTGACTTATGTGATGACCTCCCATTGGATAACAACCAGACATAGATGCCGAGGTGACTTTGGGGAAAGAGTAATGCTGACTTAGAAAGGGTGTTTAAATGGGTTGTAGCTAAGGACAGTTAAAGTTTGTGAGAAGATTTGTAGCTTGGGTGCTCATTGTTGTGGTTCTGTTCGCTGAGCTGGGAATTTGTGTTGGAGACGTTTCGTCCCCTGTCTAGGTGACATCCTCAGCGCTTGGGAGCCTCCTGTGAAGTGCTTCTGTGATGTTTCCTCCGGCATTTATAGTGATTTGTATCTGCCACTTCCGGTTGTCAGTTCCAGCTGTCCGCTGCAGTGGCCGGTATACTGGGTCCAGGTCGATGTGCTTATTGATTGAATCTGTGGATGAGTGCCATGCCTCTAGGAATTCTCTGGTTGTTCTCTGTTTGGCTTGTCCTATAATAGTAGTGTTGTCCCAGTCAAACTCATGTTGCTTGTCATCGGAGTGTGTGGCTACTAAGGATAGCTGGTCGTGTTGTTTCGTGGCTAGTTGGTGTTCATGGATGCGGATCATTAGCTGTCTTCCTGTTTGTCCTATGTTGTGTTTTGTGCAGTCCTTGCATGGGATTTTGTACACTACATTGGTTTTGCTCATGCTGGGTATCGGGTCCTTTGTCCTGGTGAGTTGTTTTCTGAGAGTGGCTGTTGATTTGTGTGCTGTTATGAGTCCTAGTGTTCGTAGTAGTCTGGCTGTCAGTTCGGAAATGTTCTTGATGTATGGTAGTGTGGCTAATCCTTTGGGTTGCGGCACGTCCTAGTTCCGTTGTCTTTCCCTTAGGCATCTGATGAACACCTATACAATGTATTCACCAAAAACGGATACCCGCGCAATTTCATCAACAGATGCCTAAGGGAGACAGAAAATGGTATGTTTGCCTTCATCGTGAAAGGATTCAAATATGGGTGCAGGAATGTCATGCTGCAATTGTTCAGGGCATTGGTGAAACCACAACTGGAGAATTGTATGAAGTTTTGGACTCCTTATCTGAAGAATTATATTCTAGCTATGGAGTGCAACAAAGGGTTTACCAGACTGATTCCTGGGGTGGCAGGACTGACATTTGAAGACAGATTGGATCAGTTGGGACGATATTCATTGGAGTTTAGAAGAACAAGGAGGGACCTCGTGAAAACCTATAAAGTTAAACATTAGACAGGGCAGATCCAGAAAGGTTGTTCCCAATGATAGGGAACTCCAGAAACAGAGATCATATTCTCAGGATATGAGGTAGGCCATTTAGGATTGAGATGAGGAGAAATGTTTTCACTCGGACAGTGGTGAGCCTGTGGAATTCTCTTCCACAGAAAGTAGTTGAGGCTAAAACATTGAAAGTTTTCAATAGGAGTTAAATATAGTTCCGAGGGCGAAAGGTGCAAATGGTATGGAGAGAAAGTGGAAAGAGTGTACTGAGTTGGAAGATCAGTAATGATCAGATTGAATGGTGGGGCAGGCTTGAAGGATCAGTTGATCTGTGCTTGCTCCTATTTTGTGTTTCTAACATGGATCTAGAATCAGGTGTGAGAATGACAATAGGGTCTGGGAGGTAGTTCACCTGGTGCGTTTGGTAAAGTATGGCGAAAAATCGGGCTGTCAAGCATCCCTCTAAAAAACTTGATGGAACTCACATTTTCCCAAAAATGCATCAGGTTCAGTCCCAAGTTGGTGATGCATATGTAGAGACTACTGAGAGTCAAATTAACAGACTGTTTTGGCCAGCAAATCTAGTCTTTTCATTACTTTTCCATGTATAGTGAGTAACTTCTAACTGCAAACTATAATGCATGCTTTTGTTCCCCAAAGAGATTTTCCATGAAATGTATTAATTGTGTGACCTCTGATGTATTTACTTTCAACTTGAGCATTGTAACCATTCAACCTATCTCCATTATGAACCATCCCTGGGGCATTTTAACATGACTTTCAACAATTTAGCAGCCAGTCCACTGAATTCAGGTCTAATATCAGACACCAGTGGGATTTGTGGTCCAAATCTTCATCAGGAGTCTGTAGATATTCATCCTTTCATAGATAACATATATTTGTAACTCAATGTAACAAGTTCCACAAGCTTGTGTTCCAGTTTCCTCCAAAGTCTGGGTGCCACAGCAGAATATATTAAACAAGGTAAGGCACCCAGCATCACCCAGATGTGCAGTATCCGAGATACATTGGCTTGCGCGCTATAAACCTTGACTGGCAACAGTGAGGCAAATTTGCTTAATGAACTCTCTATCTTTGGGCAGTTAAGCATAACAAGAACATTAAGGCATACAACATGATTCATAATTATTACATTAAATGCGACATGCCAGTTTGACATTTGTGACCACTTTATGATTTCACACAATGAAAATGATTCAGTAACCATCTCCCTTAGGTCTACTGTGACTGTAATTGTGGATCTGTGCGGTTAGAAGACAGTTTTTATCGCTACAATGAGATGAAATTTATTGTTTGTTAACTGAGAAGTTAAATTGTTAATCCCTTTCTATATCAACCATTGCAAAACACTCACTCACTAATAAAGTTATAGAAAAAAGAATTAAAATAAAGGCTAGGAGAAAGTGAGGACTGCAGATGCTGGACAGTCACAGTCGAAAAGGGTGGTGCTGGAACAGCACAGCAAGTCAGGCAGCATCTGAGGAGGAGAGTTGACACTTCAGGCAGAAGCCTCAAGGCTGCCAATTTGTGAAAGAGTGGAGTTAAATTTATTACCATTCACCCCTCAATAGAATAAAACAAATTAAAGTAGATCATAGTTAAGTATTTCAAATAATGTCAACAATTTGTGTCACTATCAAGACCAAGTCTATAAAATATCCACAAGTATTAAATTTGACATATTAAACTTAAATCTGATCAAATATCATAAAGTACCAATATTGCTTAGTTCCTCCATGATAAATCTAGCCACTGTCTGCATGTAATCTAGACAAAGAAAAAATTACAGTGCACAATTTGTAATATGATGGGTTGCATTTCCATAGATAAGGTAAAGTCACCATATTCCCAAAGAACCCTGCAGTTACTCTCTCATTAAAGATGGGTGACTGGTGGTGTGTTTAGCCTGAGAGTAACCATGCTTCAGGCAAAGGGAGAGATTGAAAAGTTAGGACCTTCATGGTAACTGCAGCCAGTCCAGGAACTGAACCTTCAGTGGGCCGCACAGTGGTTAGCACTGCTGCTTCACAGCGCCAGAGACCCGGGTTCAATTCCTGCCTCAGCCAACTGACAGTGTGGAGTTTGCACCTTCTTGCCGTGTCTGCGTGGGTTTCCTCTGGGTGCTCTGGTTTCCTCCCACAGTCCAAAAATGTGCAGATTAGGTGAATTCGCCATGCTAAATTGCCTGTAGTGTTAGGTGAAGGGGTAAATGTAGGGGAGTGGGTTGTGCTTCAGTGGGTCGGTGTGGACTTGTTGGGCCAAAGGCCCTGTTTCCACACTGTAAGTAATCTAATCTTTGGCTTCACTCTGTAATGCAAATCAGCCATCCAATCAGACAGCTGAGTTCACCATTTTCTTTTAAGAAAATAGGACAGCTGAGCTGGGAAGCTTCTTTCCTTCAAACTAAACACCAATTTCAAATGCATCCAAAAATTTGGTTCAAATAAAACATAACTCTTTGGAAGTTTTAAACCCCAAACAGGTGACCACCAGCAATCAAGCCCAGCAATTCAGTAAACCGGCAAAAACAGAAATTGCTAGAAAAGCTCAGCAGATGTGGCAGCATCTGTGGAGAGAAATCAGAGTTAACATTTTAGGTCCAGGGATCCTTCCTCAGAATTCAGTCAACCATGCGGTTTCGAAGAACAGAACTGTTTTACACAGTTCCAATATCTAAAGTGATGTTTACAAAAAAAATCAAATACCTAGAGAACTTGCAATAAGTCTATTTGGCAACATTTGAAAAATATAAATGATTTAATGTCTGCCTGTAGACAAGGAAAATATTACAGTGAACAATTTGTAATATGATGGGCTGCATTTCCATAGATAAGGTAAAGTCCCCATGTTCCCAAAGAACTATGTGGTTACTCTCTCGTTAAAGATGGGTGACTGGTGATCAGTTTAGCCTGAGGGTAACCATGCCTCAGGCAAAGGGAGAGATTGAAAAGGTACTTTTGTGCTAACTGTAAACTTCAAAAATAATAAATGAATCCTTCATAATAATTGAAAAAGGACATCTTGGAAATTTAGAAACATGTATGCCTAATCCCTCAGGAAGTAAATGCAGCAAGAAGGGAAAGAGCCATTGTAACATCAGATACTAATTGGCTGAAATTTTAGTAACATTAAAAAAAAGCTTGTTTCTCTTTTGCTGGTACTTCAAGTGTTTCCACCAATCCGTGGCTTTGTACTTCTTGCCTAGGCAGGACACTTGACATAGCGCCTACTAAAAATAATGCTGTCACAGTGACTGACACACAGAAAAACATTCCTGCTCAATTTTGAGTTGTCTTCCAGGTACAGAAATGGTTGGTAGTGTGCAATTTAAATTGAAGTCTCAGCCTTCAGCACTAGAAAGAAAATGATTCCAGGCCTTTGGGGACTATACCGTTGCTGTTATTTTTCAATGTATATTAGTTGCAGAACAATTTCAGATAATGCACATACAATTACAGTTCTGAAATATTGCTGCTTATTTCATCCTACATTTGAGAAAACTATATTTCAAATAATGCATCAAAATTCATGATTCTGTGAATTTGTAAACTGTTTGGCATTACTGTAATCTGAATAACTACCAAATAAATACAGATGGATGCCAAGAAGCGATTTTTCTGAAATCTTCTCAACAATGGCTTTTGGTAGAATTAGTATTGCACTACAAATGTGAAAGAATAACTATTCACAGCAAGACAGAGTCTAGTCTCTTCCTCTTAATATTTAATGTTGTCACCTTCCTCATGGTATCCTGTCATTAACATTCCTATTTCCCCCACCAATGCAACACCGTTTCCACTACCAACATGATGCATTGCAAGTAGCCACTGCTTCTTTTCCTGAAACACACAACTCCCATCAACAAGAAAGAGCACCAAACAGGCAAATAGCTTCATCACTATCTACAATTTTTCCGCGATGTAACACACCAGAATGACATGAATACAAATTGTTATTCCTTCCTCACCGCTAGATTACAATGCTGTTTGTCCCAATTTAGCAGAATTGTGCAAGTACCTTCGCCACATGGGAAGAAATAGGAGTCTCATTATCATTTTTTCAAAGGTAGTTAGGGACAGAGAATAAAGTTTTGTCTTGTCAGCAACAGCCATATCTTAAAATTGAATAAAAACAGATGCCACTTTTCCCCCCAGCAAAATTACTTTTATGAAGAATTAATAGAGGTACCAGATAAGATTCTGTAATTTCTGAAGTTCCAAATGTCAGGGCCATTTTCAGTCTGTCTCCTACTTGAGTCAGCATTAGGCTGGCAACAGAGATCTTCTGGGAAGCAGTCAATTAGCAGAATCTTTGGCAGTCACTTTCCAGTTCAGGATGACAGCTCAAACAGAGAAACAGGAAGGCCAATTGGGTGACTATCAGAATGTCTAGTTGGCATTCCCACTGGGAACTCTATTGACAAAGAGAGTTCCAGTAAATGCCCCAAAATGCAGGTGCTCATAAAATGCTGCAAACATAATGAACAAAAACAAGGACTACAATTGTGAGGGACTTGCACAAAAATATGCCTGTGGCCACGAGTGAACTTCTTTAGCCTTTTTGAGGATCTTACACAATGCCAATTTAATCAAACCACACACTATATACAGACACTCACCTTCTGCTTCAGTTTTTTAAAATAGAACTTCACTTCCAAAATCACAAATACTACACTCAAATTAGCAATAACTTTTCTCTCTGTGACCAGTCACCTCACTGAACCTTTGTCCCTGTCCCTCCATTTGTTTTCCTTTTGTTCTTTCATTGACTTGGGGAGTCAATGACAAGGCCAGCATTTGCTACCCATTTTTAGGCCATTTTGGAAGCAGACACACAGTTGCAATTCTTCTCCCTTCCAAGGTTCTGAGTTGAGCCATCAATGAGTTGCACAGAACGGTGGCTAATCTTAAAACCAAAACAAAAGAACAGATGACCAAGGTCAAAGCCTCTGAAATATTTTTAGCAATAAATGACATTGTGTGATTGAGGTTTGAGGGAATCAAAAATGGATAACCGTGCTGGACATCCTAAGCCATTCTCAAAGCTCTCCAAGTAAGTAGCCAGTGAGAAGATGAACAAATACATCAGAATAATTGCCTAAAAACAGTCTGACAGGGATGTAGGGATGCAAAGGAAACTTAATAAATATTATGCTGACAAATCTTTATTGAAGGCACTATTAAATTCTTTATGTGCTGGAGTAGCAAAACATTTTATGCATGTTGCATAAAACTGCATTAAGTACAAAAAAAACAGTTTTAGTTATCAATCCATTACTTGATTTTTATTTTCGGCAATGCAGTCCCATTACTTAGAAATCATTCTTGCTTCTCCTCAGGGAGATCCTAAATTAGGACGACGGACCAGAGAGATAACATCCATCTGAAAGTTGACAACTATTTTTATTAGCAATTTGGATGAAAAAAAGTTAACTGAGCCTACAATAATGGGGCTACAATTAAGCTGCACATTTGCAGAGTCTCTGAAACTCTACAATGTCAAAGCTGTCAGATAGTTTTCCTAGTGTGCTGCACTGCTTTTATGCTTCTTGTCGATTAAGGGGCACCAGAACAAACCTTATGATGTAACAGCATACATTGTCGTCATTATAGTCCACCTCAGAATCCAGTGGAAAGATGGAAGGGAGTAAATTAGTCAGTGCTTCCCTGATTTCTATCCATCAAACTCTGGCATCATCAGCGATATTCTTGTGATACCATATCCCTAGTTGAGAGTGTGGGGCTGGAAAAGTACAGCAGGTCAGGCAGCATCTGAGGAGGAGAGTCGACGTTTCGAACATAAGACCTTCACCAGGAATGAGGCTTGTGGACCAGGGGTGCTGAGAGATAAATGGGAGGGGGGTGGGTGGGGCTGGGGTAAGGTAGCAGAGAATGCAATAGGTAGATGAAGGTGAGGGAGAAGGTGATAGGTCGGAGAGGAGGATGGAGTGGATAGCTGAGAAAAGTGATGGACAGAACGGCGGTGCCGAGTTGGAGGCTTGGAACTGGGATAACATAGGGGGTAGGGGAAATGAGGAAACTGGTGAAATCCACATTTATCCCATGTGGTTGCAGGGTCCCAAGGCGGAATACGAGGCGTTCTTCCTCCAGCATTGGGTGGTAACTGTTTGGTGATGGAGGAGGCCCAGGACCTGCATGTCCTTGGCAGAATGGGAGGGGGAGTTGAAGTGTTCAGCAATGAGCCGGTGGGGTTGGTCGGTGTAGGTGTCCCAGAGATGTTCTCTGAAATGATCTGCAAGTAAGCGTCCTGTCTTCCCAATGTACAGGAGAACACATTAGGAGCAACAGATGCAGTAGATAACATTGGTGGAGGTACAGATAAATTTCTGTTGGATGTAGAAGGATCCTTTGGGACATTGGACAAAGGGGAGTAGTGTGTGCACAGGTTTTGCACTTCCTACAGTGGCAGGGGAAGGTGCCAGGAGTGGGGTGTGGGCTTTGGGTTGGGGGTGGGGAGGGTGCGTGGGTCTGACGAGGGAATCGCGGAGGGAATGATTTCTCCAAAACGCTGATATGGTTGTTAGAGAAGAAGGGGATGGTGTTTTTACAGGAGGTAGGGTGGGAAGAATTGTAGTCTAGGTAGCTGTGGGAGTCAGTGGATTGTAATAGATGTCTGTGGTTAGTTGGTCGCCAGAGATGGAGAGGTGCAGGAAGGGGAAGGAGGTATTTGTGAGGTCCAGGTGAATTTGAGATTGGGGTGAAAGGTGTTAGTGAAGTTGATGAACTGTTCAACCTCCTCGTGAGAGCATGAGGTAGTGCCAATACAGTCATCAGTGTAGTAGAGGAAAAGGTAGGGGGTGGTGCCGATGTAACTGCGGAAGATGGACTGTTCCACATACCAACAAAGAGGCAGGCATTGCCAGGCCCCATGTGGGTGCCCATGGCTACCCTTTTTGTTTCGAGGAAGTGAGGGGATTGGAAGGAGAAGTTGTTGAGGGCGAGGACAAGTTCAGCTAGGCGGATGAGGGTGAAAGTGGAAGGGTGCTAGTTGGGATGATGTGAGAGGAAGAAACGGAGGGCTTGGAGGGCTTCGTCATGACGGACGGATGTGTACAGGGACTGAATGTCCATGGTGAAGATGAGGCGTTTGGGGCCAGGGAAACGAAAATCTTGGAGGAGGAGAAGGACGTGAGTGGTGTCCTGAACATAGGTGGGGGAGTTCCTGGGCTAAGGGGGACAGGACAGTGTCAAGGTAGGCAGGGGCCAGGGAAACGAAAATCTTGGAGGAGGTGAAGGACGTGAGTGGTGTCCTGAACATAGGTGGGGAGTTCCTGGGCTAAGGGGGACAGGACAGTGTCAAGGTAGGCAGAGATAAGTTCAGTTGGACAGATGCAGGCTGAGATAATGGGTTGACCAGGGAAGTCAGGTTGGTGAATCTCCAGTCACAGGTGGAATTGGGCAGTGCGGGGTTTACGGACAATGAGGTTGGAGGCATCTGTTCCTTGGGTGACGCGCCCACTTTAGAAAATCCAGACAATGGGTTGACCAGGGAAGTCAGGTTGGTGAATCTCCAGTCACAGGTGGAATTGGCAGTGCGGGGTTTACGGACAATGAGGTTGGAGGCATCTGTTCCTTGGGTGACGTCGCCCACTTTAGAAAATCCAGACAGCCTCTTTCTTCCATGATCACAATTTCCTCTCCTACGTGGTTGATGATGCCCTCCAGCTCATCTCCTCCACTTCTTGCACCTCTGCCCTTGAACCCCAATGTAACAAGGACAAACTCCCCTAGTCCTCACCTTCCACGCTACCAACCTCCACATACATCGCATCATCCTCCACCACTTCCACCACCAACAAACAACCACACCACCAGATATATTTTTCCCTCTCCATCCCTATCACCGGAGAGACCATTCCATCCACGACTCCCTCGTCAGATCCACGCCCGCCCTCACCAGCCCACACCCCACTTCTGGCACCTTCCCGTGTCACCGCAGGAAATGCAAAACCTGCGCCCACATCACTCCCCTCACCTCCATCCAACGCCCCAAAGGTTTCTTCTACATCCAACAGAAATTTACCTGGACCTCCACTCGTACCTCCAATGTCATTTACTGCATCCGTTGCACCTGATGTGGTCTGCTCTAAATCGGGGAGTCAGAACGCCTGCTTGTGGATTGTTACAGAGAACATCTCTGGCATACCTACACCAACCAACTCTACCGGCCCATGGCTGAACACTTTAACTTCCCCTCCCACTCTGCCAAGGACATGCAGGTCCTGGGCCTACTCCATCACCAAACACTTAACATCCAACAACTGCAGGAAGAATGCCTCATATTCCACCTTGGGACCCTGTAACCATATGGGATAAATGTGGATTTCACCAGTTTCCTCAGTCCCCCTCCCCCCACATTATCCCAATGCCAAGCCTCCAACTCGGCACCGCCGTTCTGATCTGTCCATCGCCTTTCCCATCTATCCGCTCCACCCTCCTCTCCGACCTATCACCTTCTCCCTCACCTTCATCTACCAATTGCATTCTCTGCTACCTTCCCCAACCGCCTTTTATCTCTCTCTCAGCACCCCTGACACACAAGCCTCCTTCCTGATGAAGGGCTTATGCCTGAAACGTCAATTTTCCTGCTCCTCAGATGCTGACTGACCTGCTGTGCTTTTCCAGCAGCACACTCTCAACTCTGATCTCCAGCATCTGCAGACCTCACTTTCCCCTAGTTGATTTCATACCATATCCCTAACATGGAGCAACATCCAGGATAGGATACATTGATTATAGCTCAGAAAGAGGTTGGCTGACTTGTAGTGTCCCTACCAGTTCATTTGGAAGAGCAATTCTGCTAATCTACTTATTCTTTTTCCTCCAGCCCTGCAAATCTTTTGCATCAAATAATTATTCGAATCCCCTTTTGAAAGCTGCAATTGCATATTCTTCCGAACACTCTCAGATAGTATGTTTTGGATTCTAATCACTCACTTTGTTAAAAAGAAAGGTTTTTTTACATGATTTTCATTATTTTGGCATTCATTCACCTTGCATCATCTTGTTTTCCTGGCTGTTGACTTCTCTGCCAAAGCTGTGACCTTCTCTGTCAAGTTTCCCTTCAACCTCTCCTCTGAAGGACAGCAGCTTTCCCAATCTATCCTCAGAACTGAAGTCAGTCTTCCCTAGAACCATTCTTGTGAATCTTCTCTATAAACAATGCCTTAATATCTTTCCTAAAATGTGGTGCACAGAATTGAACACAAGACTCCAGTTGAAGCTAAACCAGATGAACCAACATATTTGCATTCCAAAAGTGTGTTTTTGTTCTTCCTAACAATATGCATTTTTTTCAAATGTTCCAGCTACCTGAAAGTGGATTATACTTATTTGTACATTGTTTTTCACAATTGTCGCTGGACAGGATTGCAAGAGTTCTTTTTTGTTTATTATGCCAATCTTCTAAGGATATTGTTTATAACTTTGAAACTTAAAGATATCATAGTCTATGATCTGCAACATGTGCGCCATGCCATTTTTTCAAAAGGAATTGTGCAGGAATTTCACAATGTATGACATAATTTTTCCTTCCCTCAACCATGAGTAAATATTTCCTTCGTAATGCACTAAAGAGAAGTGCTACCAACAAAACCCCAAGGAGCAATTACCTGGAAAAGCCTCCAAATATCTTCATCCCTTCATGTCCCTGTGGATCCTGGGCTGGCAGACACACAATTGGCACCTACCTGACACCTGCAATTGGAAACTTGATGCTCCTCCCTTACCGACTTCACTCAAAGACACAAGCTCTTTCCAGAAGGAAACAAGGTGCTGCACAGGAGGTTGCTAGATAAGATAAGAACCAATTTTGTGAGGGGCATGGTACTGACATGGATATAGGATTGGCTGATTGGCAGAAGCCAGAGAGTAGGATAAAAGGGTCTTTTTCAGAAAAGCAGCTGTTAGCAGGGGTCAGTTTTGGGACCAATACTATTTATATTATACACTAACAACCTGGACAAAGGAACTGAGGGCATTGTTGCTACATTTGCAGATGACACAAAAATAGGTGGAAGGAAAGACAGTGTTGAGGAAGTGAGGAGGCTACAGAAGGACTTTGGATTAGTGGTGCTGGAAGAGCACAGCAGTTCAGGCAGCATTCTGAACTGCTGTGCTCTTCCAGCACCACTAATCCAGAATCTGGTTTCCAGCATCTGCAGTCATTGTTTTTACCTTACAGAAGGACTTTGGCAAGCTATTATAGATGGAATACAAAATGGCAAATTATGAGATTATATGTTATGGTCGATAAAAGCTTGGACTATCTTTTAAGCTGGGAAAGGCTTCAGAAATCTGAAGTGCAAAGTGACTTAGATGTCCTAGTTCAGCATTCTCTTAAGGTTAACATGCAGGTTCAGTTGGTAGTCAGGAAGGTAAATGCAATGTTGGCACTCATTTCAAGAGGGCTAGACAACAAGAGCAGAGATGTCCTTCTGAGGCTCCGGTCAGACCGTATCTGGAATATTATGAACAGTTATGAGCCCCATAGTTAAGGAAGGATGTGCTGGCTTTGGAGGGGATCCAGAGGAAGTTTACAAGAATGATCCTGGAGATGAAGGGTTTGTCATATGAGTAGAGAATGAGAACTCTGGGTCTGTAATTCATAGAGTTCAGAAGGATAATGAGGGGTGGCAGGGGATATATCTGATTGAAACTTACAAGATATCGAGTAGCCTGTATAGAGTGGATGTGAAGATGATGCTTCCACCAGTACAGACTAGTACTGGGGGGCCACAGCCTCAGGATGAAGGAATAACCTTTTAGAACGGAGATGAGGAAGAATTCCATCAGCTATGGAGTGGTGACTCTGTGGAATTCATTGGTGCAAAAGGCTGCAGAGGTCCAGACCTTGAATCTATTTAAGTGATAGTTTGGTTCCTGGTTCATAAGGGGATCAAGGCTTATGAGGAGAAGGCAGGAGAATGGGTTAGGGGAGGCAATGGCCTTGTAGTATTATTGCTGGACTGTTAATCGAGAGACACAGACAGCCAGGTTCGAATCCCACCATTGCAGATGGTGAAATTTTAATTCAATATAAAAATTTGGAATTCAGATTAATGATGACCAAAAACCCATTATTAATTGTTAGAAAAATCCATTTGACTCACGAATGTTCCTTAAGAAGGAAACTGTCATCTTTACTTGGTCTGGATGTCATGTGACTCCAAACCCATAGCAATTCGGTTGACTCGAATCTGCCCTTTGGGTTAGGCAATAAATACTGGTCCAGCCAGTGATGCCCTCATCCCTTGAATGAATATTTTTTTTTAAAATCAATGATCGAATGGTGGAGCAGGCATGATGAACTAAAATGGCCTAATTCTACTCCTATATTTTATAGTCTTATGCTTTCCAAAACCTTCCCTGGACCCTAACTATATCATTTTATGTACTTGTGTAAGGGAGCCAATCAAGCTTTATCTTAATGTAACCTTTTGTCTGGCATAAATATCTGACATCTGAACATGGGTCCACACCAGACAACCTTGTAGCCAGTACAGTTCAGCTCTCTTGGCATACCAATGCTCAGTTTAGAGAGTGTGTTACACAAATGAGGACTTGTGGATAAGAGGTTTTTGACATCTTCCTGATCATCAACATCTGTTTTTCAAGTTTAAGAAGACATTACATCCCTTGCATGCTATATAAGAAAATCTCCATGATCGTACGACAATGGATACATACAGAGATATTCCCATTGTTTTGAAGCAATTTCTTGATGGCAAGATGGCAATCATCTTATGCTGAAATTAGCAAGAATTTAATGCTATTCAGAAAAGCTGATGCAATATGTTATGCAAGAATTTTCAGACACTGGAACAACCTTGTGATGATGTCATAAAGATGCTCCTCACTGGTCATAAATAGCACACAATGGGCAAGGTTAAGGAAAGCAGTACAAAACAAATGAAGAATAGTTAATAAATAATGTTACAGTAAGAATAGAGCTTGGTACATCTATGAATACCATACATTGTAGTATTTAGTCTTAATATATAATAAATTGTATTGTCAATAAATCTAATCCTGATAACATTCTTGACTTTCCTTTCCTCAACAAATCTGTTTTAAAATCAGACTCTTGGATGCTGTCATAAAACCATTCAACAAAACACAATCCACCTTAATTTACTAACATTTACTTATTCCATTTCAAATATTTAAACAAATTTCACAGTCCATATAAATGAAGTCTGTTGCACAAATGTTTGTTAATGCTTTTGCATATATATTAAATCATTGTCTTCTAGCTCTGTTACTGAAATAAGCTCAGGATCAAATAGAGCAAGACAGGCAAAGAGTCAACATGTCCTGAAAGCATGTATTTGCCCCACTGACAACTGTAATAAGACACAAAACCAATTAATTACCTCCACCTCTCATCAAACAGTCAACACTCCACAAGTAGTTGACAAGTGAGAACTTCTGTGGTGTAAATAGACTCCAAATTCCAAAACTGCTTCCTATTTTCACTTATCCATTATTTTAAACTGTTTAACTAACATTATAAGATTTTTTCACCTAAATTCCACAATTTGCTTGCTCTATCTTTGACTCAAATTCTTGCCACTCATCCTGACATTCCTGAAGAAATTTACTGATTCCTGAAAAAGCATCCCACAGAGACCAGTATTCATCCAGTAGCATATCTATGTATTTAATATTCATACAATTTTATTTGATTAACAGCATCAACAACTTATTTCTGTATAAGATCTATTATAGCTAATATCAGGCGTGTCCTCACTAATGCATGTGCATGCACAAAATAGTCAGCAGAATTGACAATTTTGTTTGATTTAGCTTACATTGGCTAGGATTAATTAGAAAAGCCTCAAGTGGTAATAGTGAATATGAGGAAGCAAACCTGTAATCATCCTCAATGACTAAGTTCACAAAGTTGAAAATCATACAACACCAGGTTATCGTCCAACAGATTTCTTTGAAAATACAAGCTCCTTTGGCCAACAAGCTACCTGATGAAGTAGCAGCACTCTGAAAGCTTGTATTTTCTAATAAACTTGTTGCACTATAATCTTGGTGTCATGTGTTTTTCAACTTTGTCCATCTCAGTACAATACCAGCACCTCCACATCAAAAGTTCACATAAACACCAACAAGTGAATGATTTTTTAAAAAATGCACGAGTCCTCATTTGACTGTGAACATGGAATGCTTTTCAAAATTCTTTCTTGGCATGTCAGCATCACTGGCAAGATTTGCATTTTTTGCTCATCTCTAGTAAAGCTGGAGAACTGAGGGTGAACCAAGGCCATGTGATAAAGCTACACCCAGCAAGCTGTGAGGGAGAGATTTCTGGGATTTTAACTCAGTGAAAAGAAAGGAGTAGCAGTACACTTCCGAATCAGAATGACGAAGTAGCCATGGAGATGGCCACAACCGAGACCGAAGATTCATGCCACACCACAGGTGACCGAACTGCATTACACACGCAAACACAGACACTCCGACAGACACACACAATATACACACACGCACGCACACACACAGACACTCCGACAGTCGCACACAATCACACACACGTAGTCCCAAACACACTCCGACAGACGCACACACACACCTACAGACTCATACCCTCACGAAGACCCTCTCTCATTCACAAGATTGCTCTCAAATGCTCACATATACACTCCCACATTCTCACTCTCTTAAAGACTTATACCCCTTTACACTCACACTCACACATACACATACACACACACTCTCATCGGAGCACAAGGTGGCGCCAATACAGTCATCAATATAGTGGAGGAATAGGTGGGGAATGGTGCCAGTGCAGAGGCATAAAGTATAGAGATGTACAGCACGGGAACAGACCCTTCGGTCCAACCCATCCATGCCAACCAGATATCCCAACCCAATCTAGTCCCACCTGCCAGCACCTGGCCTATATCCCTCCAAACCCCTGCCTTTTAAGTGTTGCAACTGTACCAGCCTCCACCACTTTCTTTGGCGGCTCATTCCACACACATATCAACCTCTGCATGAAAAAGCTGCCCCTTAGGTCTCTTTTATACCTTTCCCCTCTCACCATAAAGCTATGCTCTCTAGTTCTGGACTCCCCCACTCCAGGGAAGAGACTTTGTCTCTTAATCCTATCCATTCACATCATGATTTTATAAACCTCTATAAGGTCACACCTCAGCTTCCAACATTCCAGGGAAAACAGCTCCAGTCTATTCAACCTCTCCCTATAGATCAAATCCTGGCAACATCCTTGTAAATCTTCTCTGAACCCTTTCAAGTTTCACAACATCTTTCCAATAGGAAGGAGACCAGAATTGCACACAATATTCCAAAAGTGGTCTAACCAATGTCCTGTCCAGCCACAACATGACCTCCCAACTCTTGTACTCAATACTCTGATCAAACGCCTTCTTCACTATCCTATCCACTTGCGACTCTACTTTCAAGGAGCTATGAACCTGCACTCCAAGGTCTCTTTCTTCAGCAACACACCCTAGGACCTTACCATTAAGTGTATAAGTCCTGCTAAGATTTGCTTTCCCAAATAGCAGCACCTTGCATTTATCTAACTTGAACTCCATCTGCCACTTCTCAGCTCATTGGCCCAACTTATCAAGATTCCGTTGTACTCTAAGGTAATCTTCTTCGCTGTCCACTTCACCTCCAATTTTGGTGTCATCTGCAAACTTACTAACTCTACCTCTTATGCCCACATGCAAATCATTTATATAAATGACAAAACGTAGTGGACACGGCACCCACTGGTCACAGGCCTCCAGTCTGAAAAACAACCCTCTACCATTATTCTCTGTTTTCTACCTTTGAACCAGTTCTGTCTCCAAATGGTTAGTTCTCCCTGTATTCAGTGAGATCTAATCTTGCTAATCAGTCTCCCATGGGGAACCTTGTTGAACGCCTTATTGAAGTCCATATAAATCACATCTACTACTCTGCCCTCATCAATCTTCTTTGTTACTTCTTCAAAAAACTCAATCAAGTTTGTGAGACATGATTTCCCATACAGAAAGCCATCAGTCCTTGTCTTTCCAAATACATGGACATCTTGTTCCTCGGGATTCCCTCCAACAACTTGCTCACCACTGACATCAGCCTCACTGGTCTATAGTTCCCTGGCTTGTCCTTACCACCCTTCTTAAACAATGGCACCATGTTAGCCAACTTCCAGCCCTCCGGAACTCACCTGTGACTATCAATGATACAACTATCTCAACAAGGGGCCCAGCAATCACTCCCATAGCTTCCCACAGAGTTCTAGGGTACACCAGATCAGGTCCTGGGGATTTACCCACTTTAATGTGTTTCAAGATATCCAGCACTTCCTCCTTTGTAATATGGACATTTTTCAAGATGTCACCATCTATTTCCCTACATTCTATACATTTCATGTCTTTTCCACAGTAAACTCTGATGCAAAATACTCATTTAGTATCTCCCCCATCTCCTTCAGCTCCACACAAAGGTTGCCTTGCTGATCTTTGAGGGGCATATTATCTCCATAGTTACCCTTTTGTCCTTAATGTATTTGTAAAAACCCTTTGGAGTCTCCTTAACTCTATTTGCCAAAACTATCTCATGTCCCTTTTTTGCCCTACTGATTTCCCTCTTAAGTATACTTCTACTCCCCTTATACTCTTCGGTGGATTCATTCAATCTATCTTGTTTACACCTGACATATGCTTCCTTCTTTTTCTTAACCAAACTCTCATTTCTTTAATTGTCCAGCATTCCCTAAACCGACCAGCCTTTCCTTTCACCCTGACAGGAACATACTGTCTCTGGACTCTCGTTATTTCATTTCTGAAGGCTTCTCTTTTTCCAGCTGTCCCTTTACCTGCGAACATCTGCACCAATCAGCTTCGGAAAGTTCTTGCCTAATACCGTCAAAATTAGCCTTCCTACAATTTAGAACTTCAACATTTAGACATACTCTATCCTTTTCCATCACTATTTTAAATCTAATAGAATTGTGGTCACTGGCCCCAAAGTGCTTCCCCACTGACATCTGTCACCTGCCTTGCATTATTTCCCAAGAGTAGGTCAAGTTTTGCACCTTCTCTAGTAGATACATCCACATATTGAATCAGAAAGTTTTCTTGTACACACTTAACACATTTCTCTCCATCTAAACCATTAACACTATGGCAATCCCAGTCTATGTTTGGAAAGTTAAAATCCCCGACCATAAGCACCCTATTATTCTTACAGATAACTGAGATCTTCTTACAAATGTGTTTCTCAATTTCCCTCTGACTAATGGAGGACTATAACACAATCCCAATAAGAAGTTCATCCCTTTCTTATTTCTCAGTTCAACCCAAATAACTTCCCTGGATATATTTCTGGGAATATCCTCCCTCAGTACAGCTGTAATGCTATGCCTTATCAAAAATGCCACTTCCCCTCCTATCTTGCCTTCCTTTCTATCTTTCTTGTAGCATTTGTATCCTGGAACATTAAGCTGCCAGTCCTGTCCATCCCTGAGCCACGTTTCTGTAATTGCTATGATATCCCAGTTCCATGTTCCTAACCATGCCCTGAGTTCATCTGCCTTCCCTGTTCGGCCTCTTGCATTGAAGTAAATGCAGTTTAATTTATCAGTCTGACCTTGTTCTCTGCTTTGTTCCTGCCTGTCCTGACTATCTCCCTGGGTCCCATCACACTGTTCCTCACCCCCACCGAACTAGTTTAAATCCTCCCGAGCAGCTCTTGCAAATCCCCCTGCCAGTATATTAGCCCCCTTCCAATTCAGGTGCAATCCGTCCTTGTTGTACAGGTCACTTCTACCCCTGAAGAGATTCAAATTATCCAAAAATGTGAATCGATTTTGCAGATGACACTAAAATTGGAGGTGTCGTGGACAACGAAGAAGGCTACCTCAGATTACAATGGGATCTTGATCAGATGGGCCAATGGGCTGAGAAGTGGCAGATTGAGTTTAATTCTGATAAACGTGAGGTGCTGCATATTGGGAATGCAAATCTGAGCAGGACTTATACACTTTATGGTAAAGTCTGGGGGAGTGTTGCTGAACAAAAAGACCTTGGAATGCAGGTTCATAGCTCCTTGAAAGTGTCGTCTCAGGGAGATAGGATAGTGAAGAAGACGTTTTGTGTGCTTTCCTTTATTGGTCAGAGTATTGAGTACAGGAGTTGGGAGGTCATGTTGCTGCTGTGCAGGACATTGCTTAGGTGACTGTTTGCAATTCTGGTCTCTTTCCTGTCAGAAAGATGTGAAACTTGAAAGGGCTCAGAAAAGATTTACAATGATGTTGCCAGGTTTGGAGGGTTTGAGCCAAAGGAAGAGGATGAACAAGTTGGGGCTGTTTTCCCTGGAGCTTCAGAGGTTGAGGAGTGACCTTATAAAAGTTTATAAAATCATGAGGGGCATAGTCAAAGTCTTTTTCCTCTGGTGGAGGAGTCCAGAACTAGAGGGCATAGGTTTAGGGTGAGTGGAAAAAAATATAAAAGAGACTTTAAGGGGCAACGTTTTCACTTAGAGAGTGGTACGTGTATGGAATGAGCTGCCAGAGGAAGTGGTGGAGGCTGGTACAATTGCAACATTTAGAAGGCATCTGGATGGGTAAATGAATAGGAAGGGTTTGGAGGGATATGGGGCCGGTGCTGGCAGGTGGGACGAGACAGGTTGGGATATTCAGTGAGGCGTTTTAAATGGTTCTCCATGGGAGACTGATTAGCAAGGTTTGTTCTCATGAAATACAGGGAGAACTAACCATTTGGATACAGAACTGGCTCAAAGGTAGAAGACAGAGGGTGGTGGTGGAGGATTGTTTTTCAGACTGGAGGCCTGTGACCAGTGGGGTGCCACAAAGATCGGTGCTGGGTCCTCTACTTTTTTTCATTTACATAAATGATTTGGATGCGAGCATAAGAGGTACAGTTAGTAAGTATGCAGATAACACCAAAATTGGAGGTGTAGTGGACAGCGAAGGTAGCTACCTCAGATTACAACAGGATCTGGAACAGATGGGCCAATGTGCTGAGGAGTGGCAGATGGAGTTTAATTCAGATAATTGTGAGGTGCTGCATTTTGGGAAAGCAAATCTTAGCAGGACTTATACACTTAATGGAG
>NC_057714.1:58776990-58802363 GCF_004010195.1 Chiloscyllium plagiosum
GGGAGAGGCTGAACAGGCTGGGGTTGTTTTCCCTGGAGTGTCGGAGGCTGAGGGATTACCTTATAGACGTTTACAAAATTATGAGGGGCATGGATAGGATAAATAGACAAAGTCTTTTTCCTGGGGTCGGGGAGTCCAGAACTAGAGAGCATAGGTTTAGGGTGAAAGGGGAAAGATATAAAAGAAACCTAAGGAGCAACATTTTCACGCAGAGGGTGGTACATGTATGGAATGAGCTGCCAGAGGATGTAGTGGAGGCTGGTTACAAATGCAACATTAAAGAGGCATCTGGATGGGTATATGAATAGGAAGGGTTTGGAGGGATATGGGCCGGGTGCTGGCAGGTGGGACTAGATTGGGTTGGGTTATCTGGTTGGCATGGATGGGTTGGACCGAAGGGTCTGTTTCCATGCTGTACATCTCTATGACTCTGTGACTCTCGCGATCCTTCTGAGGCAAAGATTCAGTCACATTTTGTGGCAGGTGAAAGAGTTCATTCTGTTTATCAGCCTTGATGCTAATACTGACGGGAAAATTAAAAAAACAATTATTGCTTATCAGAATTTTGCTTGCCTTAAATTGACATTCTGGAATGATTAGCACAAATCCATGTCAAAATGTATTGAAAACTCCTTTGTCAGACATTTTTGAACTGCCAAGATTTGTATGTGCCTTGAAGGTGATGTTCAAATAGGAATGTACAGATACAGGGAATCTTGCAGTGAGCCACTCATCACCTGACTCCAGAGTGTGACCACTATACAAAGCACAAGTTAGAGTGTGACTGCCTTTTCTCCACTTGCCTGGATGAGTGCAACTTCACCTACTGCCCCCTCAACCACAACCTCACCTCCCATCATCAAAACATCATCCCCCAGACCAACCACAACATCATCACCTCAGGGGATCTCCCATCCACAGCCTCCAACCTCATAGTCCTGGAAGCCCAACACCAGTCAGTTTTACCTCTTATCCAAACTTCACAAACCTGACAGCCCCAGTCGACCTATCATCTCCTCCTGCTCCTGCCCTTCCAAACTTATCTTCTCACATCTTGACACCATCCTATCCCCTTTGTTTCAGGAACTCCCCACATACATTCAGGACGCCAATCATGCCCTCCCTCTCCTCCATGACTTTCATTACCCAATGCCTCATCATCACCATGGACATCCAGTCCCTATACACATCCATCTGCCATGGCAAAGGCCTCCAAGCCCTCTGTTTCTTGCTCTCTCACCGACCCAACTAGTACCCCCACCGTTACATTCATTCAATTGACAGAAATTGTCCTCCCCTTAACAGCGTCTTCTTCGAATCCTCCCACTTCCTTCAGACCAAAGGGGTAGCTATGGGCACCTGCATGGGCCCCAGCTATACCTGCCTATTCATGGGATACGTGGAACAGTCCATCTTCTGTAGTTATCTGCAATAAATGCCATTGGTTGCGAATCTTGTCAGATCGAATGGATTGGTTGGAGAGACAGAGGCAATGAGGAATTTACAAGAGCAAGGGGATGTGACGGATGGCAGTTATAGGAAGGGGGAAAAGTTGCAGATCCAATCACATGAATGGGTTAACCCTCGAAAAGGTAAGAAAAGCAGGTAGGTCGTGCAGGAGTCTTCTGTGGCTCTCCCCATTTCAAACAAATATGCTCTTTCAGAAAATGTAGAGGGTGATGGATTCTCAGGGCAACACATTGTCCACCACTGAGGTCAGGTTCACTGGTCTATAGTTCCCTGGCTTGTCTTTACTGCCCTGCTTAAACAGTGGCACCACGTTTGCCAACCTCCAGTCTTCCAGCACCTCACCTGTGACTATTGATGATACAAATATCTCAGCAAGAGCCCAGCAATCACTTCCCTAGCTTCCCACAGAGATCTAGGGTAATTTTATTCCACTTCTTACATGTACTTTCCTCATGACCTCACTGAGTCAGAGTTTCAATTTTGTGTAAATTTGTGTAAACTTGGAGTTCTAACTACACATCCACTCAAATAAGCTGGGGCCAAATCTGCTTAAATAAATTTCCTGTGAAACTGATCTGGTGATCAGACATTGCTTTCGTCAGACTGAGTCTAATGGTGGAAAGAAAATCTACCTCCTGGATCACTGGATTAAAGTTTACACTTTGATTACGAATGTATGGCATACATATTCACCCTCAGCCTGCAGTTATATTCTGAGATTCACAGGTACTCCATGGGACAAAATCTCACAAAATATTGATCCACTTCCTTATTGAAGTTGTTCACATCGTTGAAATTGCTGTTCCTAGAACTATTCCACATCTACACAGATCAATTCCACTTGGGGTGGAGGAGGAACAATCTAGGGGAGGGCAGAAAAGAGGGGAGAAACGTTCAGTTGTTTCATGATCACCAATATGTGCTAATAACCAAGGCCCCTCTCTCCAACCGAAAAGCAGGGAAACAGATACACAAAACTGCCTTTTTCCAAATTTTGAAAGTGTGCAAGAGCTACAGATCAGAATACCATGTATCCATGTATTTGTGTAAATGTTGAGAATGCCAGACCAAACTTTTCGGCAAAGAGCAGGGGTTCAGCTTACACTTGAGTAATATTTTCAAGAGGTGAAAATCCATTTTCAATGGTTATAATCACTCAGCATCATTTGGAATTGTGACTGTTAGAGTGAATATGACCCATAGCTGCTATTTGGACCAGGCTCTACTGCATCTGAAGACTCTCTCACACTTTCCATTCTCTACCTGACTCCCTCATTCAGCATTTCCCTACCTGATCCCTACATTTATTGCTTTCTTACCCAACCTGGTCTCTGTCTCTGCTTTCCTGTCCAACCTGCTGTCCCTACTTCGCTGCCTAACTCTTTTCTCTCCATTGCCCACCTACAACTAATTTCACCAGCCTCCTTGCTTACCATCCCTCTTCTGAGCTCAATATGTGAGAAAGACTCACAGTTATACAGTACAGAAAGAGACTATTTGGTCCACTCGTCCATGCTGACCAGATATCCTCAACTGATCCTTTTCCAGCATTTGGCCCATATCCCTCTGAACCCTTCCTGTTCATATACCCATCCAGATGCCATTTAATTATTTTATCCATCTCCACCACTTCCTCTAGAAGCTCATTCCATATACGCACCATCCTCTGCCTCAGGTCCTTTTTAAATCTTTCCCCTCTCAGCGTAAACCTGTGCTGTCGAGCTCCGGACTCCCCTACTCTGGAAAAAAGACCTGTGCTATTCACTGTAACCATGCCTCTGACACTTCAGGGAAAATAGCCTGAGCTTCTTCAGCCTCCCTCTCCAGTCAAACCTTGCGGTTTCGGCAACATCCTTGTAAATCTTTTCTGAACCTTTTTAAGGTTGACAATCTTTGGAAGAGAGACCAGAACTGAATGCAGTATTCAATGTCATGTGTAGCCATAATATGACATTGCAACTCCTATCCTGAAAGCATTGATCAATGAAGGCAAGCGTGCTAAGCGTCTTCTTCACTACCACGTCTACCTGCGACTCCACCTTCATGGAACTATGCACCTCCACCCTGAGGTCTCTTTGTTCAGCAACACTTGCCAGGGCCCTCCCATGAACTGTAAAAGTCCGCCTTGCTTTGCCTTGCCAAACTGCAACACTTCATAAGTCTGTAAGTTAGCTCGCTGAGCTTGAAGGTTTGTTTTCAGATGTTTCATCACAATACTGGGTAACATCATCAGTGAGTGTCTCTGATAAAGTGCTGGTGGTATGTCCCACCTCTCTATTTATAGGTCTTGGTTTCTCAAGGTGGATGATGTCATTTCCGGTTCATTTTTAAATTTCTTTTCAAGGGAAGGTAGATAGGATCTAAATCCATGTGTTTATTGATGGAGTTCTGGTTAGAATGCCATTCCTCTAAGAATTCTCATGCATGTCTTTGTTTCGCCTTTCCCAGGATGCGTGTGTTGTCCCAGTCAAAGTGGTGTTCTTTGTCTGTATGTATGCAAACTAGTGACAGTGGGTCATGTTTTGTGGCCAGTTGGTGTTCATGTATCCTGGTGGCAAGTTTCCTGCTAGTTTGTCCAATGTAGTGTTTTTTTACAGTTCTTGTATGGTCTCTTGTAAATGACGCCAGTGTTGCTGGTGGTATCTAATGGATCTTGTAGGTTCATTAGTCGCTGTTTAAGTGTGGTGGTAGGTTTGTGGGCTACCATGATGCTAAGGAGTCTTAGTAGTCTTGAAGTCATTTCTGATATGTCTTTGATGTAAGGTAATGTGGCAATAGTTTTTGGGTGCATTGTGTCTGCTTGTTTGGGTTTGCTTCTGAGGAATTGATGGATTGTGTTTCTAATGGCATCAGGGTTAGCCCACAAACCTACCAACACAAGAGGCCCAGCAATTTCTTACCTAGCTTCTCCCAAAGTCCTGGGATACATCCTTGATCAGGTCCTGTTGATTTATTCACCTTTATGTCACATGGACACTTTTCAAGATACCACTATTTATTTCCCCAAGTTCTCTAGCTCTCTGTCTTTCTCTGCAGTAAATATTGGCGCAATATTAATACCCATCTCCTGCAGTTTCACACATGAGACAACCTTGTTGGTCTTTGAGGGTCTTATTCTCTCCCTAGTTACTCTTTTGCCCTGAATGTATTTGTAGAATCTCTTTGGATTCTTCTTAACCCTATTTACCAAAACTATCTCATGTCCCCTTTCTGGCCTCCAAATTTCTCTCTTCAGTATACTCCTACTCCGAGGGATTCACACAATCCAGGCTGTCTATACCTGACATATGCCTCCTTTTTCTTGACCAGACCCTCAATTTCTGTAGTCATCCAGCATTTTCCTACACATACCAGTCTTGCCCTTCGCACTGACAGGACCATCATTGCCTCTACACTCTCAATATCTCAATTTGGAAGGCCTCCTACCTTCCAACTGTCTTTTTTATCTGCCAATACCCTGTCCCAACAAATTTTGAAAGTTCCTGCCTAACACCATCAAAACTGGCCCTATTCCAAATTAGAACTTTAACTTTTCGATCAGGTCTATCCCTTGCAAATCATTACATAAAAAGCAACTGATCATCTATAGCTTGATCCAGTTGTGCAATTTATATTGATGACAATGTTTTTAAAACATTTATTAATTTGTAGTGTTGAGTTATTTTTCAATAACATTGACTTAAACAAGTGGGGAAGTAAATTACATTTTGTTTAATTATGGTTACACTTTCTGTGAGGAATAGCCATGTGGCCCAAATCAAAAGAAAGGTCATGAGTTTATGACCCATGCTAATATAGTTATTTTAATTAACCAGTTTGGACATACAGAGACCTCTGAGGTAGGTGGAACTTCAACTTGGATCATCTGCCTTCGAGAATGGGAGCTACTACTGCGCCATAGGACGCCACCCAAACTAATGTAAACTTAAACTAACACATATGAGAATGAGAACATTCTTTAGAGTAAAAGGCTTTTACTTAAAAGACACAGCTATGTTTTAAAATGCAGCTTAAATTATGTAACAGACTTTAGTACTTGTTTTCCATGGATAGTTTGAACTTTAATTTATTTTCGGTATCAGCAGTTCCTATACAGTTACACACGGTTTGTTTATTTATCTGACTTTGGTAGGTTTTAGAGGATACTTCGATATATCAGTGAGGACATTTGAAACAATATTAAACCATTATATACTCCAAGCAGATACCCAAATTGTTCTTTTCGTGCTTTCTAGAGATCTATGAAGTTAGCAAGCTAAAAATGACCAATTGCTATAAAAAGGGTTGTGATTGACATAGATATCATTACAGGAGGTAGTGACATTAAAAAGATGCCAATCATATTAAAGGAACCAATTAGGAACTGGGTATTAATTGAGCATGCAATTGACCTTGTAAATCTGAGATTGATTATGCACTTTCATGAACTGGAATGCCAGTTAGAGACAGGATCCATCATTAAGGATGAGGTTTCTAAATTCTTGGAAGAGCACTGGGTATTAATTGAGCATGCAATTGACCTTGTAAATCTGAGATTGATTATGCACTTTCATGAACTGGAATGCCAGTTAGAGACAGGATATCTTTGGTCATGCTGAGGATAGTGCATAGCAAGGGTTACTAGGTCATCCTTCATTTTAGTTCAGTGCACAAAAATGAAGCCCAAATACAGAAGGTCAGCTTCAATCAACAGAATACTACAAGTGTGCCCAATCATCAAGGAAATACAGGTTGATTTTCCTGAAATGTCTCTGAAAACTGCTTCTTTAATTAAGTATCATTTCTTTTCCACTTAATATGATAAACTTTTTTAATTCTATGAAATTTGTGCAAACATACTTGTATCCGGAATCAGTTTGTAATGTACCTGGACTAGTAAACTTTATGATTGTTTCTCTTGTTTGTCAATAATTGTAACTGAATTAGGTCTTACAATTAAAGTGAAAAGAACAAGAAAAGTTACGAATGTAATATTTACATAACCTTGGTAGAGAATACTTAAATGGCTAAACAATAGTTAATTAAGGACAGACAATAGTTTAAGCTTAACATCATCCTTTCAGGTGGTATCTGGCTACATGCTGTGCACTCACTCACCTTGAGTGTGAGGAATGATTCTGAACTGCTGTGTGTAGAATGTTGCTTGGCCATATTTGAGCATTTCCTAATGAATGTTCTTGAATGCTTGGTGCTGGGCATTCTGTTTCTGCAATCACTAACCCAATTTCCTCTTCCATATATTCAAAATTCATCCATCAATTCTATAATGCACATTTAGTAATTAATATCGTATTTAAGGAAGAAAATAGAACACCTCTGAAGGATAGATTTAACACTGCGAGTAAGAAAATAATGTAATTTCCACAAAAAAAGAACCTAGAAAATTACCGAGGGTAGTATTTTGCCAGGAATAACCAGCTGACCACAGTTATGTTGCATCCAGTCAATAAGAGTGGTGAAGGTGCCATCCATAGACAATTATATGATGGGGATAACAAAATAACACCAAATCCAACATTGGTTGACAGGATCAGAGGTTCAGATGCTGTTTTTAAGCAACATGCTGAAATGCATACAGCACCCACAAGCCCACAGCATTTGTTTGCAAAGGCTCCCACAGAACAAACCATCTCCAGGATGAATAGCTTGAGCTCCAGACTCAGGCACCAGATGGCTCAGAACCTTTCCTGAAGATTCTCTTCTCGGTGGTCCAGGAATGGAAGGAAGTGCTCTTCCCCACTGACACAGTAACATAGGACTTAGGAGTAGGTCATTCAGTATTTTGTGGCTTGCTCTGACATTCAATAAGATCATGGCTAATCTGTTTGTGGCCTTAACTTCACTTTCAACCTAACTCTGTATTGATTAAATACAATGGCAATTTCTGCTGTTTTATACAGAAGAAAAATTCACATACTCACAACCCTCTAGAAGAAAATAAATTTCTTACGTCTGGCTGGAAAGGGAGACCTCTAAATATTAAAATATGTCCTATATTTCAGGTCTTCCTACCCCAAAGAGAAAACATCGACCATTGAGTCTATTGAGTCCTGTCAGGCTGTTTTATAACACTCTTCACCTTCAATAGAGGTTTACCCAATCTGTTTAACCTTCCCTCACAGGATCACCGATGACATCAGAAGGCATAGCCAGCTGAATAAGAAAACCCACATGGAGACCACAGTGGGAGGTAGTAGCCATGGATTCACTGGTGCACCTTGTTCAAATGCAGGACGCAGGTCAGTGAGTTAGTTTGCACTGTGAGGCATGAGCTGCCCCCACCTCACCGCCCCGCCCCCCCACCCCCTCACCACCACAGTAAATGTGGCTGTGGATAGGTAGTTATTCAGATAGAGGTATACAGCACAGAAACAGGCCCTTCAGCCCACCATGTCAATGTCAAACAACAAACACCAAATTATACTAATCCTGTTTCCCTGCACTTAACCCATAGCATACTCTGCCATAGCATTTTGTGTTCATCCAAATGCTTCTTAAAAGTTCCAAGAGTACCTGACTCCATATATCTCCAGATCTCCTCTAAACTATTTTTTCCTCACCTTAAACTTTTGCCCTCTGGCCTTCAATATGGCTGTCATGGGGAAGAGATTCTCATGATCAACTCTGTCTATACCAGTGATAATTTTGTATACCTCAACCAGATTCCCCCCCACCCCCATCTCCTCTGCTCCATAGAAAACAAACTCTAATGAACCATTCTTTCATAATTGAGATGTTTAATCCCAGGCAACATCTGGTGTATTTCTTTTGCACCCTCTCCAGTGCAATCATGTCCTTCCAATTGTGTGGCAACCATAAGTGCACACAGTATTCTATCTGAGGCCTGACTAAGTTTTATAAAGTTGTAACAAGACTTCCTTGCTCCAATATGCTACACACCAGCTCATGAAGGCAAGAATCTTGTGTGCCTTCTTCATCATCCTCTGTACCTGTGCTGAAAAACTTCAAGGATTTATGGACTTGTACACCAAGGTTCCTTTGTTCCTCAGTACTCCATGAATTGTTAATGTAAATAACAAACAGCAAGTGTCCCAGCGCCAAACCCTGTTGTACACTCTTGGTCATCGGTCTCCAATTACAAAAATAACCATCCACCATTGTCTCCTTTTTGTAAGGAAGCAGCAGGAAGGCCACCTGGTGGAATTTACATGCTGTCTCCTTTTGCCTTCAACCTCATTGGTGGGGGAATGTAAAATCCTACATGTGAAGTACAAGCTGAAATAGTATGACACACATTTGAAAAAAGCATTATTTTGTAAAAATTAGCTTAATGTATCCACTAATTAATAATTTCACAGCACCCGATGGAAGCAAAATTAATTACTGAGGACCAATTATGTTATTCATCAAATTTTATTCATGGCATCAATGTTAAAAATCCAATTATACAGAATGTGAAAATTTGCAGTTCATTCAGAGTTTTCACATCGTTGTGAGTGGGGGAATTAAAGTCCTCACTGATTTGAATTACTTCAAACTCTAGTGTGATAAGAAGTGGGAGGGAGTGTTGCCAGTTAGTGTGGTAATGCAATGATGCCACAGGGTAACCTATTCGAAAAATCTGAAGTTGCAACTAGTTTCAGAGAGTTAATGACAGCAGATGTGCATAGTTGCCATCAACTCCAAACACTACACAAAATCCTGGCCATCAGTTGAAATATTTCATAGTTTCATTTCAGGAACACGGGAGGGGTGGGCTTCCAGTACCATGTTTATTGAACCAATATCAAAAAATACTAACGTTTGATGCAAGCTTGATAAAACTTGCATTTAATTTTTTTTTCTTTTGAGTTGGTTGGCCAGCATACACAGTCATATAAGCCTTGTTCCCAGGCATATTTGAATGCACAGTTACTGTTGCCTTGGCTTAGTAAGTGGCTACTTGAAGATTCAATCATTTGGTTCAGTCCACATCAGGATTAAACATGTGACAAAGTACCATACTCCCTACCTGATATAGTTCAACAAAGAAAAAAACATGATATTTTAAAAACATATGGTTACCTAAAACTGCATAATCCAAAAATGAGGAATCAACTTTCATAAAAGGAATGTTAGTTAGTAAATTTCATAATTAGTGATCGATCAGGAATTAGTGATTGCTTATCCAAAAATGATTGGATATTTTTCGATTTATGTATAGCTTCAATATAGATTTCAAATTACACGTAGCCATATATAACTGCAAACCAATATTTGATAAATTATTCCTACAACAACTAAACTTTAAATTTAAATATTTGGCTTAATTCATTATAAGACATAGAACCATCTTTCTAAGCTGACAGATGAAAGAGCATGTAAGTTATGGAATTACTCTTTGTGTGGCTATACTGAAGATATATTTCTTAGTAAATGCATATTCTTAAGGAACTAACCAACATCCTGACAGTATCTAACATGAGCTGAACGAATAGATGTAGTCAGTGTTTTTCCTTCTTTATTTTTATATGTTGATTGTTCGATATTATGTGATGTCTCGGTGGGAGGGTGTACCATTTAATCAATTTGAAATCTGATGGTATAGTTATAATCTTTGCAAAGCTTAAGACAAAGTAAAAACCGTGCTAACAGTTCTGTAAAAGGTTTCTCTACTATCTGGATATGAAGATACATTAGAGGAAGAAGGCAAAGACTAACTCTACCGAAAGACACGTTGCGTAAGAAACAGATGTTGATATTTCAAATTGATTTCCTTAAAGTATGAAATTGTGAATATTTCATAATGATACTTTAGACTAATAGGGTAATCTATCTTTATTGTTATTTCCCTCCCTAGGATAATCCTGATTTTTTATTTATTAGTTATAGCCAAACAATTCCTGTTGCAGCAGCCCTCACACAGTCATATAAAATAAATATCCTGACCCTTTGCCCGGAAACGTCCCTCTGTTTTCACTGCTTCAGAGTCTGCCATCAACTCCTTTGCATGGACATTAATCAGAATCTGAAAGCTACTTCTGGTCTGCAAAATGAAACCCTTGCTTTTGGGATCCATGCTTCATGCTTAAAAGAAATCCAGTTGTCTCTCAGATGCTGCTGTGCCTTGTTATAACTACCCTCCGCAATAATACAACATTTTGTTAAAAGTATAGCATAGAGAAAAATATCAGGCTAAATTATAGAGTATTAAGTTGGACCTGTCATGATACTCTTGACACAGAGAATTAACTGCAGGTAGTACATACCCAGATGTTGCCATCCTGGTGGTAAGGTTTCCAGTTCCTCCCTTTATCACTATAAAGTAGTCTGTACTGTGTCACCCAGTCTGAGCTGCTGTACCTGCCTTGTGTTGCTACAGCCGTGACCTGTTTTCTGTTTCCAAAGTCTATTTGCAACCATTGATAATGATCAGAATCCAGAGGGGACCAGCCACCAGCACCTGTGCAATGGGAGGGAAGAAAAAGATGGAGATGTAAATGCCCATGCATCAAGATTATTTCTGGAACAGAAATCAACACAAAAACAAAAGCACACATCCACCTTAAATCTACCACAAATAACATCAAGTAGCATATGTACATACTATGTACAATATTAAAAAGACCAATGTAACCTAAATATTTTACTGATACATTTCTTGTCACAGAAAGGCAGTTGTTGCCGGATTTATAGTTACTGCTCATGAGGAGGATTTTTTATCTATTCATGGCATGTGGCCTCACTGATTGGCCAGCGTTAAAAGCCCATCTCTTTTGCCTTTGAGAAGGTTGTGATGAGATGCCTTTTTGAACAACTGCAAAACATTTGCTCGAGGTACACCCACAATGTTGTTAAAGAGGGAGTTCCATGATCCCAATATTCATATAGCACAGCCAGTTTAATTATTGGTCAAAGGTAACTCCCAGAGTGTTGATAATGGGGGATTTAGTAATGGTGATGCAACTGAATTGTAATGGGCGATGGTCAGATTCTTTTCATTGGAGATGGTGATGTCTGGCATTTGGGAGGTATGAATGTTACTTAGCATTTTTCAGACCAACCTGGATATTATCCAGACCTAGCTACACATGGATATGGATTGGTTCAGTATCTGAGGTGTTGGAAATGATGCTGAACATCAATCATCAGTGGACATCCCTACTTCTAACTTTAAGATAGTAACATGATGTTAAAAATTAGGACACAGGACTTTAATGTACTTTAGGAAATAGTGATGATTGTCTAAATTTTCTTTCTGAAGTTGGCAGTAATATCTTTTCCCTTTCTGGGCCAGATCTTGCTTGATGAGGGTATTTTTGGTGCCCACTAGATGGAAATTTTCTGCAACCTTCAACTTAAAAATACGTGTCAGAGTTCATTGAAGGTATACCCTCATAATTAAATAGTGAAGCAATGGGACATCTAAACCTCAGTCAAATGTTCAGTATGAGAGTCTCTCTCCTTAACCTTAAGATATAAGGGTTGGCAAACAAAAAACAGACTCAATTAGAGGGCATTTGGTAAAATAATGCTTAGCTAGGTATGGAAAAAATAAAACTAGTGTTTGAAGTTGAGCTTAACAAGCTATTCAACGGTTTCAACTAACAGTAATAATGATTAATGCATCCAGAATAGAAGTCTAATGGCAGATATTCACTTTGTGAGGCCTACGGGGAATGACCTACTCTGGATGGCAATTGTCACAATTCAAGCCATTCTTCATGTTCTATTTGTAAGCAAGTGGCCACATCTTCCCCGACTATTCTGACCTATGGTATGCGTGCATAGTTTTAATCTAACTTGTTTTTCTTCATTTCTCTTTTCTATAACTAAGGATTGCTCCTAGATACTTGTTGTAACCAAGTTGGCACGAAGTAGTGACTTATAAACTTTTCACTGTACTCATTTGAGTACAGGTGACAATAAAGCTAATTCAATTCAATTCAAATGGTCAATGGTTGTCTAGACTTTCCAAGGGATGTTGAAATCTGAGAAATTTCACCACTGGGAGTAGTTACTAGTTTGGTTTGATGTTTGCAGTCAACCAGCAGCCATCAGGATTTCAGACTGTTGTGAATTTGTTGCATTTGGAATGTATTCCAGCAGAAGCTACATGATTTCAGATGAAAGTATGTTTTATTTCGAGGGCCTGTTTCAATGCAAGTATTTTGTTAGTTGTTTGTAAGTGATGATATTTCAGAATATTGCTTGAAGTTGTTAAATATTTGCTATGTCCGTGTGCAATCTCCTGAACCTGGTTGAGTAGATCAAACCAAGTGAAGCAATATGTAGTCCTCTTGCTGTAAGTGATACCACCAGTTTATGACTGGGATTTACCCCTGAATTAACTTTCCTCTAGCATTTGCAAACTGTTGCTGGTAGGTCACTGAATGGACAAGAGGGATGCCAAGATATTTTGGTGTTGGATCATGGCGAAATAACAGGATGTAGAACTCAACACAACTTTCTTCTGTGGCCTTCAAATTGTACAAGGGGAAAGTTGAAATGTCTCTCTTGGCAGTGTTTAAGCAAGGTATCAATTTTCTAAAGCAGAATTCTGGAGAACATAGATTGTTTGTGAGTTTTCTCCTCCATGTTCAGAAACTTTTTTACCTGGAAAGTCATCAGCACATGGAAAAAGCATTGATTTTGTGGAAGGCAGATTGCTGGTTGAAGAGTAGCAATTTGAGGACAGATCTCTGCAGGAGCTCATTGTTCATTATGCATGGGTGGTTGGTTTGACCTCAAAGATTCACATGGAACTGTCAGTTCCTGATGATGGAATAATTACTATGGTTTTCACACAGCAGATGATTTTCAAATATTTCAGCAGCTTGCCTGTGCATCATGTTGTGTCATAAGCACAAGATAAATCTACAAAGTTGATTCCAATCTTTGAGGCTTTCAGGAAACCAGTTGCGTGAGGTCAGTGTTAGGACTTGTAGGGAGTAATCACAACCTAGAATTACCAAAACCACTGAAAGTCCTTGCCTGTTGTGGAGCCATTGCTTCTTCTAAGATGAGGTTCAGTTTACTTACAAGGTTTCCAGGACCTTGTATTTTATTCACAGCAATGCAATGATATGGTAGTTGCAGAGATTATTAAGGGGATGCCCCTTGGTTGACAATGGACACTATCTTCGATTGGTGCCAAATATTTGGAATGATGGATGTGCTGAGGATGTTAACTAACAGCCTTTCTAGCCATTTTTTTCTTTGTCATCAGAAATACTTCAGAAATTGTGGTATATCCCCATAAACTGCTTTGTCTGATTTGGTTGCTGTGAGGGCATTATCCCCTTCCTCATCTGCATGAAGGGTTGAAAAGTCTTTTTGCTCTGCAGCAGTCTTGCCAGACTGCAGTTATTCAAAATAACTACGAGGCTAGCAATGGGATGCTGTTAGCGCAAAGTAAATTAGAAGTATCACTGGCTTTGAAACTGTTTTCTCTTCATAGATGCTGCCGGACCTGTGGAGTCTCTCCAGCAATTTCTGCTTTAGTTTGTTGTAGATTCAAGTAAATTGACAAGTTCTAGAGATTAACACCTCACAATTAATTAAAGGCTAGATCCAGCTGAATCTTATTTAATACAGCTTGTAGTTATCATGGTGACAATGATACTTCAGTGAATATACAAAAGGTTTTGAGGATGGAGAAACCAGCACAAATTTTGAAATCAATAACATCTGATGATTTGTTTTTAATTATTTCATGCGTGTGTTGTGGCTTAAAAGGCCTGAACTTGTGGCGATTCATAATTGCCTTGAGAAAGCAGAGATGAGTCACCTTTATGAACCACTACAGGCCATTTGGAATGGGTACTTTTGCAGCTCTATTGTTCATGTTTGGACCAAGGCTGCAATATGGTCAGGAGTTGAGTGACCCTGGTGGAACCCAAACTGAGGATCAATGATTAGGTTATTGATCATTAATAGCATATTAATTTAAAGGGGAAAAAGCAAGTACCATTTGCCTGAATTTCAGGGTTGAATATGCACTAGCAAACCATATTGTTTTTCTAGGCACATAACATGTCAGATGGAAGGAAGTTGGATGCTGACCCTACTTCTAGTTTAAAAGTTCTCATTTCAAGTCTGATTCCAAGACTTGATGACCACAGAATGTGAGTTCATCATGTGGTCAAACAAGAAGGCTATCAGCCTGGAATTCATTCCATTATGCCTGATGTAGGCAAAAAGAGGAATAGGCAGAAATGTACAAAATCAGATCAGCCATAATTTTATTGAATGGTGGTACAGGTTTGAAGGACTGGTGGTCTACTCCTGTTCCAAAATCATATGTCCCTATGAACAATTAACCAATTCAACAATTATTAAATTCAGTTATACTGGCACACACATCTGATTCATTGTGGCAGCGTGAGGATCGGACTCCATCTCCACATGGTACATTAGAAAATGGTCAGAAGGTACATGGATAAATGAACTCTAACAGCACTCAAGAACATCAACAGGACAGAGCAGCCCATTTGCTCAGCAACCTATCCATTACCTTAAATATTCAGTGGCTTCACCAATGACAGAGTCAGTGATGTGTACCATTTACATGATGCCATTCAGCAATTCAGAAAGCTATCTTTAAAAGAGCTATGGAAACACTATAGCCTAGATCCTGTGACTGACCAAAATAGGTCAAAGATCATGTTCGAGCATCTAATAACATGTCTCACACGGGGTAAAACAGTAACATTATCGTGTCTCTGATCATCCATTTAAGCAGCAATTGCCAATCTTTCACTGTACTGGTTAATATATTTTCAACAATTGTATTATATTACCACCATTACCATAGCATATTCAGGTGTCCCATCACCACTTTCGTAAAGCAATTGGATAGGCAACTAAAGATCTTTGAGTGTATCAATCTTTCATCTACAGTGGGCCCCTTGAAGTGTAATATGGGATCTTCCCAAATCCAACTGGCAGCCTTCAAATGCAATAGACAGCTGATCTGCTTTTATGTCAACTGTGAAAAACATCCCCAGAGGCAGGCATGCATCAGGGTACCATCCCAACACTGGTCTCTTCTATTGTCCAAATTGACAGCCATTATCTTTGAGGAGACCACCATGGAGCTGGAAAAGGTTTGCCCATCATTTCCAAAGCAAAAGGGTCTGTATCATTGCATGATCATGATACACACAATAAAGTTATCAGTTATAAGTTGGAATAACTTTTACACAGTGCCTAATATGTTGGGTTTTTTTGTGTTTTTTTTCCATCAGAAGAATACTAGGTATAGAACATGCAGTGACATAACCTATCTATTAAATTGCTTTCTCTGACAGATCTTTTCACAGCCCTGAGTGCCAATAGAATGTCAGTTTTTCTTAATTCCACTTTCTAGCTTCACTCTGTCTTTTATCCAAACTAGAACTCTTCTCAATTTTAGTTTGCACTTCCCGCACTAGCTCATCTGGCTTATTTGGTCTTAGTCTTCATTTGCATATCAAATCTAACCATGCAGTGAGTGTGAGACCCAAAGGTCCACCCACACCTGATTACTAATCATTTCTGGCAGACTACTGAACTATAAATCCAAACTGCTTAATATGCATTAACAATCAGTTACTTATTACCTCTGTGAATTGCTTTAACTTCCATCCTTCTTGTTCAGTTACCCAGTCTATCTATTTTGAGCCAAAAAATTATAATTTCCCATGATTATCGCATTGAAATTCCCTGCAGGCACCTTTATTTGACTGAACAATTCACTATTTACCTTTTCATCTTCAGACAGCAGTCAATATCAATTGCCAACTTTTATTTTGCTGCCCTTTTCATTAATTAATTTACAGATTGCTTCTGCCATTCTACCCTCATCTTGTTATTTCCAGTTTTATGTGGTTATTCTATCACTACTCCATCATGAAGAAATTTTTTCCTGTAGAGCAGAAAAGCTCTATTTTTGCAAAACATTCAACTCCTAGACAACTTTATCTAATCAGACTTCTGCTTGCAGCCACATTCTCATGTGCTGAAAATGTTATTAAAATTGCTGGCTACATATCCTTTAAATATTAATCCTTTATGTTCAGTATTCCTTGCATTGATAAAGATATTTAAAAGACATCTTTCAATACTTACTGATCCCGTCTTGAACCTAGTATTATATTTTTCTACAGAACACTACTTTATTCTCTCTCGCACACACATAATCAGTAATAACCACTTGCTTATCTTTGTTTACAGCGGTCCTAAAATAATATTTTACAGTTCCTTTTGTCAAGGAAATGTCAGAGAGCACAGAGGTCTAACAACAAAAACACAGATGCCAAGACAAATGGAATAATAGGAAGAATGAACAAACCCATGTTCAAAGAATTGGGTTTTAAAAACGGATCTTGAAAGAAAGAGGAAGGTGGAGAGATTTAGTGAGGGATTCCATAAAAAGAGGCCTACAGAGCTGAAAACAGGGACAGCAGCAAAAAATGGAGATGGATGCAGGAGTAATGAAAAGCTTTATAGTAGGTTACAGAAATTGGTGAGGTGAGGACATACGCTTTGCTTTAAACACAAGGATTAACATTTTAAATGCGTATAGAAGCATAGAACCTCTATAGTATGGAAACAGGCCATTTGGCCCAACAAGTCTATGCCGACCCTCCTAAGAGTAACCCACCCAGACTCTATTACTCTAAATATCCCTGGACACCATGGGTAATTTAGCATGGCCTCATCTGCACATCTCTGGATGGTGGGAGGAAACCAGAGCACCTGGTGGAAATCCATGCAGACAGTCGGAGAATGTGTAAACTCCACACAGACAGTCACCTGAGGCTGAAATTTAACCTGGACCCCTGGCACTGTGAGGCAGCAGTGCTAACCATGCCACCTAGTGACTTCGGAAAATGTAACCAAACATTTAGTTTAATTTTAATGATTTGCTTGATGGATAAAATTAGATGAAAATGAAAAAAAAGAAGTCAGCTTCTTGATGTTGAGATTTACTTTCTGATTTTTCCCCTGATCCTTACATTGAAACATAGGAATCTTGCCCTTGGACTGGCAGCTGCCTTATTTCCATACATTTACATCTCAATCAAATGCCAATTTGCCGACATACCTCTTCAAAATTTCTCCATCAGGAAATTAGACAGTCCAAATTCATGACAGAGCAATAACTTGGCAACTGCAGCTTGCTTAATACATGTTACAGCATTCATCCAACTGCCTCTGGACAAGAACCTTTGTTCTATAAGGCCACCTTCATCCTAGTTTTTTTAATGCAAGTTGGCATCAACAAAACACCAGCCTCAATGCTTCATCATCGCAGCCCTCAGATCAAGTCACACACTCCTTCAGACCTACACTATTTTACTTTGGAGGTACCAGACACCTTTTGCAAGGTCAACATGAACACAGGAAGATACTCCTGCACTGACATACTCACATGCAACTCACACTCTTAGCTTTTCATCTCTATACTTACTTACTTTCCCTGCCAGTCTCAGTCTACCTTACATTGCTTTTTTGATGAACAGGTATATACGTTTTTATGTAAAGTTTGGATTTTGAATGAGTGGTATCTGAGAGTTGTTTGTTTTTGTGGAGAACTTTAGAAATTAACTGGGTCAGTCTTTCCAGGCCATACATTTCGATATGTATGTGTCAAAGAAGGCCTTATAAATGTTAATGGAAGTTGATTTGGTGGGTAGTGGAGGCAGGATATGGAAATCATTGAAAGACATTAGCTTGCTTTTACGTTTGGAATAATCAAAGATTGAACTTCAGCTTAGGCAAAGACCGAGGGATTGGAAAACTTTGGACAGTTTGAAGTAGACCTGATAGGAGTCAAATACAAGTATAGTCTTTTGCAAATATCCTCTTCTTCCTTCTCCTCCTTCCCTTAGCAGCTTGCTTTTTCCTGTCTTCATCGTCCTCTGATATTATTCAGAAAGGGGACTGAAACTTCAGCTCCCAAAACTGAGGGACACAATGTACCTCGTGGCCTGTCTGAGCCTATGATATTTTTACAACACTCAGGATACTCCTTGTTGACATCACGAACTGAACTGAGGAGGAGGAGGAGAAATCACCACACAAAACATTGTCAGATTCTGTAATTCTCTCCCCTACTCCAGGGAAAAGACTTTGCCTATTTACCCTATCTATGTCTCTCATAATTTTGTAAACCTCTATAAGGTCACCCCTCAGCCTCTGACGCTCCAGGGAAAAAGCCCCAGCCTTTTCAGCCTCTCCCCATAGCTCAAATCCTCCAACCCTGGCAACAACCTTGTAAATCTTTTCTGAACCCTCTCAAGTTTCGCAACATCTTTCCAATAGGAAGGAGACTAGAATTCCACGCAATATTCCAACAGTGACCTAACTAATGTCCCGTACAGCCACAACATGACCTCCCAACTCCTGTACCAATAAAAGAGAGCATACCAAATGCCTTCTTCAGTAGCCTATCTGCCTGCGACTCTACTTTCAAGGAGCTATGAACCTGTTCTGCAACACTCCCTAGGACCTTACCATTAACTGTATAAGTCCTGCTAAGATTTGCTTTCCCAAAATGTAGCACCTCACAATTATCGGAATTAAACTCCATCTGCCCATTGGCCCATGTGGTCAAGATCCTGTTGTATTCTGAGGTAACCTTCTTTGCTGTCCATTAAACCTCCAATTTTGGTGTCATCTGCAAACTTACTAACTGTACCTCTTATGTTATGTAAATAACAAAAGGTAGAGGGCCCAGCACTGAGCGTTGTGGCACTGCACTGGTCACAGGCCTCCAGTCTGAAAAACAACCCTCCACCACCACCTTCTGCCTTCTACCTTTGAGCCAGTTCTGTATCCAAATGGCTAGTTCTCCCTATATTCCGTGAGATCTAACCTTGCTAATCAGTCTCCCATGGGGAACCTTATCGAACACCTTACTGAAGTCCATATAGATCACATCTACCGCTCTGCCCTCATCAATCCTCTTTGTTACTTCCTGAAAAAACTCAATCAACTTTGTGAGACATGATTTCCCACGCACAAAGCCATGTTGACTATCCCTAATCAGTCCTTGCCTTTCCATATACATGTACATCCTGTCCCTCAGGATTCCCTCCAACAACTTGCCCACCACTGACGTCAGGCTCACTGGTCTATAGTTCCCTGGCTTGTCCCTACCACCATTCTTAAAGAGTGGCACCACGTTAGCCAACCTCCAGTCTTCCAACACTTCACCTGTGACTATCAATGATACAAATATCTCAGCAAGAGGCCCAGCAATCACTTCTCGAGCTTCCCACAGAGTTCTTGGGTACATCTGATCAGGTCCTGGGGATTTATCCAATTTTACCCGTTTCAAGACATCCAGCACTTCCTCCTCTGTAATATGACCTTAATGTTAAGGTCCTAGGCAGTGTTAATCACTTCTCAAGCTTCCCACAGAGTTCTTGGGTACACCTGATCAGGTCCTGGGGATTTATCCAATTTTACCCATTTCAAGACATCCAGCACTTCCTCCTCTGTAATATGACCTTAATGTTAAGGTCCTAGGCAGTGTTGCTGAATAAAGAGACATTGGAGTGTCGGTTCAAATCTCCTTGAAAGTGGAGTCGCAGGTAGATAGGATAGTGAAGGAGGCATTTGGTTTGCTTTCCTTTATTGGTCGGAGTATTGAGTACAGGAGCTGGGAGGTCATTGTGTAGCTGTACAGGACATTGATTCAGTCACTTTTGGAATATTGCGTGCAATTGTGGTCTCCTATGGAAAGGATTAACAAGTATGTTGCCAGGGTTGGAGGATTTGAGCTATCCGGAGAGGTTGTACAGGCTGTGGCTGTTTTCCCTGGAGCATTGGAGGCTGATGGGTGACCTTATTGAGGTTTATATAATCATGAGGGGCATGGATATGGTAAGTAGACAAGGCATTTTCCCAGGGTTAGGGGAGACCAGAACTGGAGGGCATAGGTTTAGGGTGAGAGAGGTAAGATATAAAAGAGATCTAAGGGCCAACTTTTTCACGCAGAGCATGGTGCGTGTGTGGAATGTGTTGCCAGAGGAAGTGGTGGAGGCTAATACAATTGCAACATTTAAAAGGTATTTGGATGGGTATATGAATAGGAAGGGTTTGGAGGGATATGGCCGAGTGCTGGCAAGTGGGACTAGATTGGGTTGGGATATCTGGTCGGCATGGACGAATTGGACCAAAGAATCTGGTTCCATGCTGTACATCTGTATGATTCTATGACCTACATTTTGGAGCTCTAAACAATTGTCAAAACTAGTAAGTTGCATAGGTTTGCACCATATTGCTCTCTCCAGTTCTACATGGGCAGCACACGCACAGGCACAGATTCACAAAGAGATTGCAGCAAATTAAAAAAAACACATTTGGAGGATGTCCATCCTCTCCTTCTTTCTGACATAAACAATGTTATTTCCACAGTGAATAACTGCATTCAGTTCTGAACCACCTTGTTAGTCCAAGCAGCTTAAAGTTGATCTGAGTTGGTTTTGTCAACTACCATGGTGGAGAAAACAACTTACAATTTTGAGCATGAAAGAAGTTTGCATGTTGCACATGACTTGGTGGCTGTGGTATTTTGTCTTCATGATACCTGGTGACATCTTAAAATAAATGCTTGCACTTTACTTCCTCAGGTCTGACAACAGTGCACAATAGCGTATTGATATTGACAGAAAAATACGGATCATGATGAAGTTAAATCTTTCCTCTTTTTGTAATTGAAACAAAGGACAGCCAAGAATACACATTTAACCACTGAATTCTACTCACAATGGCAATGGTTCTTTAAGTGTATTAAAGGAAAAAGAATAACCAGAGAGAGAACAGGGCTCCTCAAGAACTCAAGTGGACATGTATGTGTAGAACTGCAGTAGATAGGTGAGGTCCTCAATGAATATTTCTCCTCTGTGTTTCCCATGAAGAAAGACATGAAGACTAGGGAACTTGGGGAAATTAGTGGTGATATCTTGGGGACAGTCCATATCACAGTGGATGAGGTGTTGGATGTATTAGAATATATGAAGGTAGATTAATCTCCTGGTACTGACCAGATATTTCCAAGAATCCTGCAAGAGGTGAGAGAAGAAATTGCTGGGTCCCTGGCACATATTTTTGCATTATCGTTAGCTACGGTGAGGTCCTGAAAGTGTAGAGGTAGTGAACGTTGTGCCATTGTTCAAGAAGGGCTGCAAAGAAATACCTGGGAACTATAGATCAGTAAGCTTAACATCTGTGCTGGGTAGGTTCCTTGAGAAGATTCTGAGGGATAAGATATACATGCATTTGGAAAGACAGAGTTTGATTAGGAGTAGTCAGCATGGCTTTGTGAGTGGGAGATCATGCTCACAACTTTGTTAGAGTTCTCTGATGAAGTGACCAGGAAGGTTGACAAGAGCAGGGCGGTACATGTAATCTATATGGATCTCAGTAAGGCCTTTGATAAGGTACCACATGGTCGGCTGCTCTGAAAGGCTAGATGGCATAGAATCCTGGGGGAGCTGGCAAATTGGATACAACACAGGCTTGATGGTCAGAAGCAGAGAGGAATAATGGAAGGATGCTTGTCGGACTGGAGGCCTGTGATTAGTGGAGTGCCTCAGGGGTCAGTGCTGGGCCCGTTACTGTTTGTTGGAGACAGTGAGGTGTGCAGATGCTGGAGATCATAGTTAAGAGTGTGTTGCTGGAAAAGCACAGCAGGTCAGGCAGCATCCGAGAAGCAGGAGAGTTAATGTTTTGGGCCGGATGCTGCCTGACCTGCTGTGCTTTTCCAGCAACACACTATCAACACATTACTGTTGGTTATCTATCTCAATGATTTGGATGAGAATGCACAAGGCATGATTAGTAAGTTTGCAGATGACACGAAAATAGGTGGTATTGTGGACAGTGAGGAAGGTTATCAGAAATTGCAAAAGGAACTTAATCAGCTGGGGAAGCGGGCCGAGAAATGACAAATGCAGGTTAACATAAATGAGTGTGAGGTCTTGCACTTTGGAAAGTCAATTCAAGGTAGGAGTATAATGGTGAATGGTAAGGCCTTAACAAGTGTAGGGGAACAGAGGGATCTTGGAGTTCAGATTCATAGTTCTGTGAAAGTGGAGTCCCAGATAGACAGGGCTATGAAGAAGGCTTTTGGCACACTGGCCTTCATCAGTCAGGGCATTGAGTACAGAAGTTGGGAAGTTATGTTGCAGTTGTGCAGGACATTAGTGAGGCTGCATTTGGAGTATTGTGTTCAGTTTTGGTCACCTTGCTATAGCAAGGATGTTATTAACCTGGAAAGAGTGCAGAAGAAATTTACAAGGATGTTGCCAGGACTCAAGGATCTGAGTTATAGGGAGAGGTTGGACTTTTTTCTTTAAAGCGTAGGAGACTGAAAGGGGTCCTGAAAGAGGTGTATCAGATCATAAGAGGCATGGATAGGGTGAATGCACTCAATCTTTTCCCAGGGTTGAGGATGAGAGGGCATCAGTTTCAGGTTAGAGAGGAAAGAATAAAAGGGAACCTGAGGGCAACTTTTTTTTTACACAGAGGGTGGTACGCATATGGAATGAGCTGCCAGTGGAAGTGGTTGAGGCAGGTAAATTAACAACATTTAAAAAGGCATTTGGACAAATGCATGGACGGGGAGGTTTCAGAAGAATATGGGCCAAGTGGAGGGAAATGGAGTTAATATTTATGGATGTTTTAGTTGGACTGGTCCAGTTTGGGCCAAAGGGCCTGTCTCTGTGATGTCAGACTCTATGACTCTGTGACTCTATGATTCTCAATGGATAGACATGGGATAAACCACCTCAGGAAATAGTTAACCCTTAAACAACTTTTCAGATTATTTATTGTCCTAAAATAGGTATGGAATTGAGTTAGCACAATGTTGTTACTATCTGAACTGGTGAACAGACTGCACAATTTTCTCAGCAAATAAATAATGGTGGATTATGATAAATGAACATTCTCAATTGCATTGCAAGATATAGCCCTGAGGTAGGCTTAATCTGTTCCCTCACTCAAGTTCATAATTATTGAGAAAGATGTCGTCAAAAATGAGATCGTCTTTGCTGATGATATCAAATGAGTTATCTCTCAAGCTAAAAGAGAAACAATGACTGAGCCATTCGATTGGACAGTAGGCAGACAAATGTTATACTTGTTTCAGCACTGAGAACACTAAATCAAGAACTCTGTTGAGAAATATTAACTGTGCTGTTGCACATCACTTTCAATCTGTTCAGGTACCAGGCTGACATCTATGACAAGTATTCAGTTCCTTGGTTTGATAATTGCATCTGACCTGTACTATATAAGAACAAGTAAAAAGAAAACTGAAATGGTTGTCAGGAAGAGAAAGAATCATGTTTTTTTAAAAAAGGTCTTGTGATCAACAATTTCAGTGTGCAGAGGCAAACCTGTGTCTACCTGATGATAAAATTATGCAGTTTTGATGACAACAGACATCCAAAGTCTCACAAATGAATGGAATTCACCTTATCCCACGCGAGATTCTATCTCATTTAATCAGTGGCCAGCCTGTCAACATTCTGTAAAATTCTACCCATTTTGCTATTAACTGTAAATTAAGTGCATTTGGATGGAGTCCAAATTCACTTACGACTTAAGAGTTTTACTTCAAACAACACCAACCACAAAGCCGTACTAAATCTTGGTTGACTCTCCTTTATATGCAGGTTATTTTCTAACCATCTTGCTCATAGACGTTATTACACACCTTTGGAGCAGATAGAATGTGAATTTAGGCCTCCTGGCTCAGAGGGAGGGAAACTACAACTGCGCCACGATGTGTCCTTTAAGGCCTTTATGTATATGTTTCTTTTTATAAAATCAATTTGTCCAGATATGTTATGACATGCTTAGAGGTAGGCACACTGCATCCCAAGACCCTCCATTCTGTCCTTTATATATAATTACTAAAATCAATCTGTTCAAACATGTTGTAACACGTGTTCAGGGCAGGGGAGACTTGAAACCAGGACTCATGGTGCAGAGGTAGAGCCACAAGACCCCTATATCTCTTCCTTTCTATAATTTTTCATTTAATATACTTTTCCTGTTGAGAGATGTTGTTGCACATCTCTGGAACCCAGGCGGCCCAATCCAGGGGTAGGGACCATATCTCTGCACCATAAGAGTCCCACAGTCATCTTCCCTTACAATCAATTATATGTTGCATTTTTATTCAATCTTTAAACAATATTCCATCCCATCTTGGAAAACAAAGTCAGATTAGAACATGAATATTTCTTTGCTTTCACAATAAATTATATCACAAGATGCTCAGTTTGAGAACAACCAACAATTTTTCAAACATTTCTTTTTATAAAGCAATCTGATAACTGATTAATTCTATTAATCTTTATTTTTTTAAAAATCCTTCCTTTCTTCTGTCTCTTTCACACTAATATGACACCAGGTTATCGTCCAACAGGTTAAATTGGAAGCACTAGCTTTCGAAGCACTGCTCCTGCATCAGGTGGTTGTGGAGTGTACGATTGTAAGACTCGGAATTTAAAGCAGAAGTTTACAGTGTAATGTAACTGAAATTATACATTGAAAAATATCTTGATTGTTTATTGAGCCTTTCATCTGTTAGAATGACCATGTTAGTTTCACTTCTTTCATATGTAAATCACAAAACCTTTTTTAAAAAGTTACATTCTCAAGTGAACTTTAACAATCGGTGTCAGCCCAGATAATGTATTGAAGGTGTTAACACCCCTGTGTGCTGCTCTCTGTGCCATAAGACCATAAGACCAGAAGACACAGGAGCGGAAATAAGGCTATTTGGCCAATCGAGTCCACTCCGCCATTCAATCGTGGCTGATGGGCATTTCAACTCCACTTACCCCCATTCTCCCCGTAGCCCTTAATTCCTTGTGACATCAAGAATTTATCAATCTCTGCCTTGAAGACATTTAGCGTCCCAGCCTCCACTGCACTCTGCGGCAATGAATTCC
>NC_057714.1:58804214-58854301 GCF_004010195.1 Chiloscyllium plagiosum
TCGTTTGTTTCTTATGTATTGAAAGAAACTTTTACTATCATTTCTAATATTACTGGCAAGCCTACCTTCATATTTGTTCCTCTCCTTCCTTATTTCTCTCTTTGTTATCCTCTGTTTTTTTTTGTAGCCTTCCCAATCTTCTGATTTCCCAGTGCCCTTGGCCACTTTATAGGATCTCTCTTTTTCTTTGATAGATTTCCTGACTTCCTTTGTCAGCCATGGCTGTCTAATACCGCCCCCAGATAATCTTTCTTTTCTTGGGGATGAACCTCTGTACAGTGTCCTCAATTATACCCACAAACTCCTGCCATTTTTGCTCTACTGACTTCTCCGCTAGGCTCTGCTTCCAGTCTATTTTTGAGAGTTCCTCTCTCATGCCCTCGTAATTACCTTTATTTAACTGTAACACCATTACATCCAATTTTGCCTTCTCTCTTTCAAACTGCAGACTGAACTCTACCATATTATGATTGCTGTTTCCTAAGTGTATTCTTACTTTAAGATTTTTTATAAAGTCTGGTTCATTACATAGCACTAGGTCCAGAATAGCCTGCTCCCTTGTGGGCTCCATGTCAAGCTGTTCCAAAAAGCCATCCTGCAAGCATTCCATGAATTCCCTTTCTTTGGATCCACTGGCAACATTATTTACCCAGTCCACCTGCATATTGAAGTCTCCTGTGATCACTGTGACCTTGCCTTTCTGACATGCCTTCTCTATTTCCCGGTACATGTTGCACCCCTGGTCCTGACCACTGTTAGGAGGTCTGTACATAACTCCCACTATGGTTTTTTTGCCCTTGTGTTCCTCAATTCTACCCACACAGACTCCACATCATCCGACGCTATGTCATTCAGTACCATAGATTTAATTTTGTTCTTAACTAACAAGGCAACCCCGCCCTCTCTGCCCACCTCCCTGTCTTTTCGATAAGTTGAAAACCCTTGGATGTTTAACTGCCATAATGTTTATACAGATACTAATCTAAAAAACTAATTAACAGAATTTTACGTGGATTCATGCAGTTTTTGAGCAACGTACAAAGTAAAATTCACCCACAAACTTATATATGCATGTATGCATGTCTGTTTGTGTGTGTGTGTGTGTGGGGGGGGGGTTGTGAGTGCCTGTGAGAGAGTGTACATGTGTGTATGAGTGTGAGTGTAAAGGGATATAAGTGAGTTGTGTATGTATGTCTGTAGGGGTGTCTGTGCGTGTGTGTGAGAGTGTGCAGGAATGTCTATGTGTGAGTATAGTGCAATGGGGTCACCTGTAGTGTGACATGAATCCAAGATCCCAGTTGAAGCCATCCCCATGGGTATTGAACTTAGCTATCAGCCTCTGCTCGGCCGGTTTTCGCTTGATTAGATTACTTTACAGTGTGGAAACAGGCCCTTCGGCCCAACAAGTCCACAGCGACCCAGTGAAGTGCAACCCACCCAGACCCATTCCCCCTACATTTACCCCTTCACCTAACACTACGGGCAATTTAGCATGGCCAATTCACCTAACCTGCACATTTTTTGGACTGTGGGAGGAAACTGGAGTACCCGGAGGAAACCCACGCAGACACGGGGAGAGTGTGCAAACTCCACACAGAGAGTCGTCTGAAACGGGAATTGAACCCAGGTCTCTGGCGGTGTGAGGCAGCAGTGCTAACCACTGTGCCACCGTGTCGCTACTGCCTGTCCCGAAGTCCTCCTTAGAGGATGGTCACTCGAAGGTCCGAGGTCGAATGTCCTGGACCACTGACATGTTCCCCAACTGGGAGGGAACACGTTGTTGTGATTGTTGTGTGGTGCCCATTCATCCGTTCCTGTAGCCTCTGCTTGGTCTCACCAAGTGACCGTGCCTCAGGGCATCCTTGCCTGCAGCGTATGAGATAGACAACATTGGCTGAGTCGCAGGAGTACCTGCCACATGCATGGTGGGAGATGTCATGTGACTCAGGTACTCATGCAATTCAGCCAACGTTGTTTATCTTATGCACTGCAGGCAAGGATGCCCTGAGGCATGGTACATAGTGAAACCAAGCAGAGGCTACAGCAATGGATGAATGGGCACCACACAACAATCAACATTCCCTTCCAGGTGGAGAACACATCAGCAGTCCGGGACATTAGTCCTTGGATCTTTGGGAGACCATCCTCCAAGGCAGACAGGCAGCAGCGAAAAGTGGCCGAGCAGAGGCTGATAGCTAAGTTTGGTAACCATAGGGAGGGCTTCAAACGGGATCTTGGGTTCATGTCACACTACAGGTGACCCCATTGCACTACACACATACCGCACACACACATGCACACACCTTTTCACAGACGTATACCCCTTTACACCCACACACATATACACCCTCTCACAGACACTCGCAACCCTCCCCCCTCCCCACCAGCCCGCCCCACACACACACAAACATATAAGTTTGTGGGGTGAATTTGTACTTGCAGAGTTACATTGTACTTTGCTCAAAAACTGCATGAATCCATGTAAGATTCTGTTAATTCATATTTTAGATTAGAATCAGTCTAAACATTATGACACAGACAGCAGCACACAGGAATGCTAATACCTCCAATACATTATCTGCGCTGACACCAATTGTGTCACTTGAGAATGTAACTTTTGAAAAAAGTTTTGTGATTTGCATATGAAAGAAGTGAAACTAACATGGTCATTCTAACAGATGAGAGACTTAACAAACAATCAAGGTATTTTTCAATATATAATTTCAGTTACATCACACTGTAAACTTTTGCTATAAATTCTGTGTCTTACAATTGTGTACTCCATAAACACTTCATGAAGGAGCAGCACTCCAAAAGCTAATGCATCCAAATAACCCTGTTGGACCATAATCTGGTGTTGTGTGATTTTTAACTTTGTACATCCCAGTCTAACACCGGCATCTCCAAATCACACTTATATGACCAATCCTCCATCACTTTTCCACAACACTCCTCACTGAGTGAACATAAGTAATAAGATCATAAGCAATAAGAACAGTAGGCTGTTTGGCCCCTCAAACCTGCTACACCATTCAATAGGATCACCGCTGATCCAACATTCCTCATGTGCCTTTTTCCACCCATTCTCCATAACCCTTCATTCTCCTACTGATCAAGAATTTATTGATTGTATATCAGTCTTTTATCCTGAACCTGGTAGGTACACTATGACTGTACCAAAAGAGCACTTAGCATTCTTCTTTATATTTGAATGGAATTAACTAATTAGTTCATAACTGGTTACATTTACCTCCCAGGCATTTAGCCTCCTATTAACAGTGTTTGATATTAACACATGACATCAATTTAACAGCCCAGATTTTGTCCGAAGAACAACAGAGGCTATTATTAAGCAGTAAATTGGACAACAGTTTGCATAACCTGCATATACAAATAAAAGGATTCAAATCCAGCTATTTCTGAGCAAGTTACAGTGCATTGTATTGCAGGAGTCCTCACCATTATGGACTGAATTCTCTCTAAGAATGTAAAGCTGTTGCACATAACCACTGAACCTGCCAGAAATGTTAGAGCTGGTGCATTCATTGGCAAGAAAATTTTGTAGTAGTGTGAGAAATCATAATTACTGCCAAAGAGCCTTTCCAGAATGTTATATGAGAAAAGATAAGTTTAACCACTTGAGAATTTAATTTCTATTCTAATTAGATTTACAAAGTGCTTTTGTCTATCTTTACACTCTTAATCCCATTTTTTCAACACCTCTTTACTTCCTTTGCTGTGCATAATTCAAATTTAATTTATCTGTGCCAATTTACAAGATGCAGAGCTATCTGAGAATTGCACAATTTGATTGTTGATTGTGTTGTTCTTTGCCTTGCTCATACATACCTCAGTTAGATTTGAGGGAGCACTGAATGAGACCAGTTTCCTGATGGCAATCAATTTCTTCCCAAGAACCTGCAACAGGTCCCTCAGCAGCTGAAAGCATATTGAGCAATGAGTGTTGTTCCTTTACTGACTGCAAAATCTGAGCCCATACTTTAGGTTTAAGGTGAAATTGAAGAGCTAGACCAGTTACATACTTGGAAAGAGCATGTCACACAAAGAAGTAAGTATCATGCACCATAAGCCCTTGGCCGAGCTGTTGTCTGAAATAGTCTTGATTGCCTTGGGGAGAGTTGGAGCAGTGGTGAAGATATGCTCAGATTTCTTGATTAATCCTGGGCTTTGAACTGCTTTATTCCTTTGACCAAGATGTAAACTGGTGGGGAATGTCCCAACCCCATCCTCTGGTGAATCTTTCTCATTCATATTTACAGCCATCGCTTTGACCTTGTCATCTCACACTCTTCCCTACTCACCTTATTTCATACACAGATAAGGCAAGTTGCAAACATTTGCTTGCATTCCCTGATCATCTCCAACATCCCCCTGAAATATACTCTGCAAGTCAATGACAGAAACTGTTTCAAACTACTGACTTGAATCCAGATCAATTTTGACCACTTTGTTCTGCCAGATATGGGCTTTAGTTTACTGCAGGGAACTGGTATTTTTGGCATCATTTTGGTAAGGGTGGAGGGGCAGGTTTGGGTGTGAAGTTTCCAGTGCCCATGGTCCAGGATGGAGCTGTCAATCTCCAAAGCTACTGGCATCCCATAGACCAGGGAAGGAGGGGGATTGTCAAGTTCAGAGGTGCTGGGCACCATGTTGCCTGGGATGGGTGAATCCATCATGGCTGGATGGATTCCTGGAGCAACAACTTTTTCTGAGGAGTGTTTTCATCAGTGGTTGGATCATGACCAGAGTTGAGGGACAGCACTGCAGGGCTCTGGATGTGGAGTTCCTGGTGAACTCCTCTGACAGCCGCGCAGAAAGGGAAGCGGTCACATGACCGAGTAAGGTCATATCAAAATTGTGCTAATCTGGAAAGGTAACGAACATTATGCACTGCCATTAAAAATCTTATAATGAATCTCATGAAGCTAATGATATTGCCCATCCGAATAATTGACTGATGTTAAAGCAAATCAGAAATACTAAACCAAGTGAATTTAAACATGTGTACCCTTTTGTCTCAGTGCTAAAATTACTCTAAATTATTCATCCTCTTTTATGTTTTAACTTCACACCACTGCTAACTCTAAAACATATAAATGTATGTTAAATGGAATAAAACCTCAACTTAAATCTGTCGGACAAAATGTTACGTCATTTAGCAATATAAATGAGATAAACCAGATTAAACAGCAAAAAGATAAAATGTATCAGCTCAATTTAAAAAAAATGTGATTATTTTACCTATTAACAGAAGAATTTAAGTCTACTTGTGTACAGTCAAATCAAACTTCTATTCTTAATCCATCTGCTTTCTTGCAGTTGGAATGGCCAAATTGCTGAAGCACTGCCCACTAAAACATGAACTGTAGACAGATTCTAAGAAAAATAGAGGTATGCGTTCTCATTGCTATTTAAAATTGTAATAATTGTGTTGAGGGATATGTAGGCGAGGTGAGCTAAGCATGGTAAAGGTGATTTTACGGAGATAGGGTCTGGGTGAGATGCTCTTTAGAGTGTCGGTGTCGACATAATGGGCCCACTTCCCATCGGGTATCGATTTAGATTCTGGAAACAATAACAAACCAGTTGACCATACAAAATCCTCTGTACTAACATCTGGGATCAGTACCAAAATTGGGAGAGCAGTCTCATATACTGGTCAAGAGCCTGATAGTAGCCATGCTCACAGAATCATACCTGCTATACAGACAAACATAGAAACAAACAATATCCCAGACTCCACCTGGCAGATCTTGTGTTGTATTCAGTCAGGAGGGAGTCGCTCAGAATTGATTCCAGACCCTATGGAGTCTTTTGGCATCAAGTCAAACATAGGCTGATTATTACCAACCAACCCTGCCAGCTGACAAATCTGTGCTCCTCCAGTTGAACACCATTTGAAAGATGCACTAAAAATGGCAAACACTCAGAATGTACTTGAGATGGGGAATTTCAATGTCCATTACTGAGTGACTCAGTAGCACTACTACTGACTGAGCTCTCATAGTCTTAAAGGACATGGCTGCTAAACTGGGCCTGTAACATGCAGTGAGGAAACCACCAAGAGGGGACAAACACACTTCAGCTCACCTTCATCGATCTACGTGTAGCAAATGCATCTTTTCATGATTCAATGGGAGTGATCACCACAGAATCCTTTGGAGATGAAGTCATATCTTCACATAGGCATGTTATAGTCTTACCACTCCACGCCAAACAGGATAGTCCTTGAACCAGATTTGGCAATTCACAACTGACCATCCATGAGATGCTCTTATCCATTAGTAGAATTTTGAAGCACTATCTGTAACCTCATGTCCCACCACTTAACCATGCCTTTCAAGCCAGGAGATCGATACTACTTCAGTGAACAGTGCAGGATGGCATGCCAGGATGGCTTACCTAAGTAAAGATAAAACATAGGACAACTTGCATGCCAAGCAATGGAAGCAGCATACAGTAGGCAGAGCTCAGCAATCACAATCGACAGAGAAGATTTATGCACTGCAGTTCTGTCACATCTGTCTCTGAATGATGATGGACCATAAAACAACTCACTGATGAAAGAAGCTCAACAAATATCTCCATCATCAATAATTGAGGGAGCTTTACACTTCAGTGCAAAAAAACCAAGCTGAAGCATTTACAAACATCTTTAGTCAGCAATGCTAAGTGGACAACCCTTCAATGGCCTCCTTCTGAGATGTCAGATGTCAGTCAGTCAGTTCAATTCACTCCACTTGATACAAGAAATAGGTAAAGGTACGGTATACTGCAATGGCTATCAGCGGTGACAACATACTGGTCATAGTACCAAATACTCATGCTCCAGAACAAGCCACATACTGACGCAAGCTGTTCCAGTATAGCTACAAAAACCCATCTACTGACAATGTTGGAAAATTGCCATTCCAATACAGGCAGCTAATTATCATCCAATTGGTCTATTCTCCATTATCAGCAAAGGAATTGAAGGACTGAAAGTGAATGACAGTGCTGTTAAGCTGTACTTAGCATGCTCACTGAAGCTCAGTTAAGTTCTGCCAGGCTCAACCAGCTCCTGACCTCATTAAAAGCTTGGTCCAAACATAGAACTGAACACAAGAGGGGAAGGGAGGATGACTGCCCATGAAGTCAATGCAGCATTTAACAGAGTGAATCGTCAAGGATCCCTTACAAAACAAATCAATGAGCATCAGGGGAAGTCTCTCCACTGATTGAGTCATATCTCACACAAAGGAAGATTGTTGTGGTTCTTGGAGGTTAGTCAACTCAGCTCCAGGACATCTCTGCAGGAGTTCCTCAGGGTAAGTGCCCTAGGCTCAACCACATTCAACTGCTTCAATAATCTTTGGTGCATAAAATCAGAAGTTAGGATGTTCACACAATGTTCATCAACATTCAAGATTCTTCAGATAGTGATGAAGTCCCCAAACAAATATAAGAGGTTCTGGCCAAAATTAAGACAGACGCTGATAAAGTAGCAAGTAACGTTTGTATCATACATGGGTCAAAAAATTACCATTTCTAACAAAAGAGAATCCAACCATCAACCCTTAACATTCAATGGTATTAGCATTGCTGAATCCCTCACCGTCAACATCCCAGTGGTTACTATTGACGAGAAACTGAACTGGGGGACACACTACATAATTACTGTGGCTGCAAGTGTAGGTTAGATACTGAGAATTTTGAAGTGAATAACTCTACCTCTTGATTCCCCAAAGCCTGTCCATCATCGACAAGCGCAAGTGAAGCGTGTGATGGAATGCTCTCAAACTTCTGGACAAGTGCAATTTTGATAACAATGAAGAAGCTTGACACCATCCAATACAAAGCAATCCATTTGATAAGCATCCCATATAATAAATCAAAATTCACTACCCAGGTTTGATTCCTTCAACTGATGGAATTTGAATTCAATTTTTAAAAATCTGGAATTAAAACATTTGGTGATTATCAGAAAAAGCTATCTGGCTCACTAATGTCCTTCAGAGAAAGCAATTTGCCATCTCATCTGGTCTGACCAACATTTGACTCCAGTGTCACAGCAATGTGGTTGACACTTTACTGCCCACAGAAATAGCTTTGCAAGCCACTCAATTCAAGGGCAGCTAGGTCTAGGCAATAACAAAAATTTTGGCCAGTCAGTGACCCATTAGTACATTAAAAAAAGTCTATGGGCTCTCCATTGTCTAACTTGTTTGATACCTCTTCAAAGAATTCTAACAGATTTGTCAGGCATGACCTCCCCTTGACAAAATTGTGCTGACCCAGCCCTATTTTACCACACACTTCCCAATTACTCCACAATCTCATTCCTCAGAGTGGAGCTGATAAAGTCACAACTAACATCTAAAACCTTATCAACAAGCGAGGTCAGGCTAACTGCTCTATAATTTCTTGTGTTCTGCTTCCTTCCCTTCTTAACATGGGTGTTACAACAGGTAAAAACAATGACTGCAGATGCTGGAAACCAGATTCTGGATTAGTGGTGCTGGAAGAGCACAGTAGTTCAGGCAGCATCCGAGGAGCAGTAAAATCGACGTTTCGGGCAAAAGCCCTTCATAAGGAAGGGCTTTTGCCCGAAACGTTGATTTTACTGCTCCTAAGATGCTGCCTGAACTGCTGTGGTCTTCCAGCACCACTAATCCAGAAATGGGTGTTACATTAGTCAATTTCCAGATCTCTGGGACCATCACAGACTCTAGTGATTCCTGAAAGTTCATCACTGACACTTCCACAATCTCCTCAGCTATTTTCTTCAGAAGTCTCATATGTAATCCCTGCAGTCGCAGTGATTTATCCAACTTCAGACCCTTCAGCTTCCTCAGCACCTTCTCCTTCATGATGGTCACCACACTCACCACTGCTCCTGTCTCTCTTGAAGTTCTGGTCTGTTACTGGTGTCTTCCACCATTAAGACTGAGACAAAGTGCGTGTTTGGTACCTCCACCATTTCTTTATTCCGCAATACTGCTTCTCCAGCCTCATTTCCAGTGATCCAATGTCCACTCTTCCCTCTTCCCTCTCCCAACTTTTAAATATCTAAGAACACTTTTTCAATCTTCTTCTTTATTACTAGCTCAAAAAGGTTTATGTCTTCTTGTTCAGGCTTTGCCATAGGAATTTTTATTTTTGCTTTATTCTTTCATTGAATGTGATCATCATGTACAAGGCCAGCACTCATTGTTCATCTCTAACTGCCCTTGAAGTGGGAGGCTTCCCAGACCATTTTAAAGGATATTTATGAGTCCACAACATTGTAGTGTTGAGAGTTACATGGAGACCAGACCAGATAAGGACAGCAGGTTTGCTTCCCTACAGCACATTAGTGAACCAGATAGGTTTTTAAAGACAATGTTGGGGTGGCAACAGGGGTAGCACAATAGCTTAGTGGTTAGCACTACTGCCTCACAGCACCAGGGACACAAGTTCGATTCCAGCCTTTGGTGACTGTGTGGAGTTTGTATGTTCTCCCAGTGTCTGCGTGGGGTTTCTCCCAGATGCTCCAGTTTCTTCCCACAGTCTAAAGGTATGCAGCTTAAATGGATTGGCCATGCTAAACTACCCCATTGTGTCCAGAGATCTGTATCCAGCCATGGTAAATGCAGAGTTACAGGGATGGGGTGGGGGCCAGGGTCTGGTTGTGATGCTCTTGGGGGGAGTTGATGCAGGCTCAGTGGACTGAATGACCTCTTTCCACACTGTAGAGATTCTATGATTCATTGAATGTAGTTTTGTGGTTGCCACTACTGAGACTAGTTTTCAACTGCAGAATATCTTTTTAAATTGTGCCAGAAGCTGAGAAGGGATCTTTTTATTAATTCATGGGAGGTGAGCTTTGCCGGCTGGGCAGTATATATAACTAGTCCCTGAGGTGGTAGTGAGCTGTGTCTTGAAAAGCTGCAGTGCATTTAATGCAGGTAGACATTCAATAACATTGGGGAAGGAGTTCCAGGGTTTTGAACTAGTGACAGTGAATATACAGCAATATATTTCCAAATCAGGATGGTGAGTGGCTTGGAGGGGAACTTGCAGATGTTGGTGCCACCATCCATCTACTGCCCTTGATCTTTGGATGGTAGCCCGGTCTAAAGAGCTTTAAAGAATGCAGCAGTTTAGCTTATCAATGGTACACACTGCTGCTACTGACCACCGGTGGGGAATGAATATTTATGGGTATGGTCTTCAGCAAGTGGGTTACTTTGTCCTAGATGTTATCAAGCTTCTTGAGCATTGTTGGAGCTGCACTCACCTAGAAAAAGGGAGAGTATTCCAACACATTCACGACTTTTGCCTTATGGTGGAAAGGATTTGGAGAGTCAAGAGGTGAGTTACTCACTGCAGGATTCCTAGCCTTTAACCTGCTCTCATAGCCACAGTATTGATATGGTGAGTCAAATTCAATTTCTGGTAATCGTGGGATGTTGATAATGGGGTTTTTGTTGATTGAAAATGCCATTGAATATCAATGAATGATAATTGGATTCTTTGTTGTTCGAGATGGTCATTGCCTGGCACTTGTCAGTCCAAGCCTGGATATTGTCAAGGTCTTATACGAATGCTGCCAAACATTGTGCAACCATCAGTGAATATATCCACTTTTGATCTCATGAATGGAGAGAAATTCATTGGTGAAGATGCTGAATATGGTTGAACCTAAGACACTGTCTTGAGGATCTCTTCAGAGAGGTGCCACACAGAGTTTTCTATTGATTTCAGCTGACTCTAGTATTGTTAGGACTCCTTGATGCACATTGAGTCAAATGTAGCCTTTATGTCAAGGGCAGTTACTCTCACCATTTATGTGATGCCATGTCCACAAAGCTTGTGCCTGGGCCTCTAGATTACCAGTCAAATTACATTGCCATTCTATGTCCTCTATTATGTGACAATATGTCCACCATAGTCTGCTTTTTCCTTTCTATATATTCGGTTGTGCATTGCATTTTAAATGTACTCTCTAGGCTTTTGACCAAACTCTTGTGTAGTAATTGTAACAAGGTCAACCAGTTGGACTTCATAGGATACAAGTTCCCTGATTTGGGCTGCTAAACTAGCCCAATCAGGGAGTCCTGACAGACATATAAAAAGAACAGTGTCAGAGATTCTGACATTCTGGGTGCTGACATAGACAAGGCTGTGCCAGAGTCAAGGACTTTCCACATTTAAATAAAGGGTGACTTTGATGGAGTTATTGGCCTCTATGGAGTTATTTCACTTCATTAGTTCCTTAGCATTCAACAGAGCAACCAAACGTTTGTAGTCTCAGTTGTGAACTGAAGATCCAAAATATAGTCTTCATATTTCTTGCAAGCCCATGAGCAGCTTATGCCTCTGTTTTTGAACCAACTTCACTCCTCTACATTGTTTCAGTCTAAATAACAATATGTGAGAGACACCCTTGTAAAGTACAGCTTGTAAAGTATGTAATGCAGAATTTAACTCCAGATATAATACATCTATAATATCCCCATTATCCATCTTGTTTGACATAATTTAGAAAAAGATATTCAGGCAAATCATTCAAACATGATTTATCCTTCATAAAATCATGTTGTCTATGATGGATTCTGACTTGACTTTGAACATATCCAAGAACATGTTTTTGGCAGTTCTAAATAAATAATGAACCAATAATGAGTCAAGATGTCTGGTGAAATGAACTTTATTTGGTCCTTCAAAATGACATTGGTTGTCTGTGCCTGGGCTTGTCTCAGCAACTGATGTAGCACCAGTTACTTCCCTCGCACAAAATTAAATAAAAATTTATCCACTTGACCCAAAGTGCGGACGTTCTATAGTATTTCAAGGAGGTGAAGATTCCTTAGTTACTTTGTTTTTGTAAGGATCCATTCTGATCCCTGCTGCATGCATTGTGTGCCCTTGAAACTTATTTGTTGGGTGTGAGAGCTCACATTTATAATCAATGGTAATTCCTGCTTTTAATATGCAGCAGAATCATGCTGTTTTAGTGGAGCCATCAATTAGAATGTCGTCTATACAGCAGATTATTTCCTTCAATACCTCAAGATTACTGTTGGAAAATCCCAGGTACAAACAGGATTCAAAAGATGTAGATGTTTAAAGCAATGTATCTCAAATGGTATAATAAAGGTTGTACACTCCTCATCCAAAGGTAATTGCCAAAAGTCACTATTCACTTCTGACTTTTACAAATTTGCATCCACAGATGTCAGTTGTGAATCCTCCTCCTGATAGCTTTATTTAACTGCAAAAGATCTACATAGATTCTCACTGATCTATCTTATTTTGGTGCCAGAATCATACCTGACCAACTTGTAGGCTTTGTTACAGATAATATAATGCCTTGCAGTAAAACAGAGTTCACCTCTTGCTTTACCTTCTGCAAAAATGAGTGAGAAACATTTCTTGGGGTAAACAAAAACATAGACTTGGCTTTTCAATGTAAAATGATCTGATTAGTTGGCTAAAGCTTCTCTAGTCCTTTGAACAATTGTAAAAATTTAGCACTAAATTCTTTAAGCTTCCCTTGGCATTCCAATTCCTCCAATTTGTGAACTCGCTGTAGATCTAATAAGTTCTTCTACTTAAAAGGTAACAGTCAAGATACTGCATCATGTATAAGATTGCTGTAATTTTATTATTTTATTATCTCAAGTGTGGCAGTCATCATGCTGTAAACAAGGCTCTGTGTCAGAAATGCCCAGAAGTCCAGCTCCAACACCAAATGTCCATCAATTAAAATTCCTGCAGTCCAACAGCTTCCCACTCGCCTATGTTTTGCATCTCTTTGTTAATAAAATCTACAAACTCTTGGATTTTGCTTCCACGTTTGTGGATTTTTTTTTTAGTTTCTGAACTGGGAGTTTCTTGCTGTGACATTTTGCTTTAAAACAGACCTTATCTTTGCAGGAATGATGCTCTGCATTTTTACTGGTGCAATCTCCATGCCAGTGCAGCATTTTCCCTTCACATTTAAAACATTAGTTCCCTTTTTAAGTAAGCACAGCATTTATTGCCCATTCTAAAATGCCTGTTGTTGCTTCATCAATAACCTTCCATCCATTATAAGGTCTGAAGTGGGGAGGCTCGCTGATGACTGCACAATGTTCAGAACCATTTGCATCTCCTCAGATACTGAAGGAATCTATGCCCACACACAGAATGATCTGGAAAACATCCAGGTTAGGGTTGATAAGTAGCAAGGAGAAAGTGAGGCCTGCAGATGCTGAAGATCAGAGTCGAAGAGTATGGTGCTGGAAAAGCACAGGCGGTCAGGCAGCATCCGAGGAGCAGGAAAGTCAACATTTTGAGCACTTCATCAGGAATGACGGAGTGGCCCAAGGGGGCTGAGAGATAAATGGGAGGAGCGTCGGGCTGGCGGGGGGAGGTAGCTAGGAGTGCCATATGTAGATGGTGGTGGGGGTGAAGGCGATAGGTCAGAGTGGAGGGTGGTGCGGATAGGTGGAAAGGAAGATAGACAGCTAGGACAGTTCAAGAGGGAGGTGCTGAGTTGGAACATTGGTGGGGGAATTGGGATTAAGGGATGGCACTTATATAGGAGGCAGGGTGGGAGGTGTAGTCCAGATAGCTGTGGGAGTCAGTAGGTTTGAAGTAAATGCCAGTGTTGAGTCAGTTGCCAGAAATGGAGATGGACGGGTCCAGGAAGGGAAGGCACGTGACCAAGATTGTCCAGGTGAACTTGAGGTAAGGGTGGAAGGTTTTCATGAAATTGATGAACTGTCCAACCTCCTCATGGGAGCACAAGATGACACTTATACAGTCATTGATATACTGGAGGAAAAAGTGGGGAATGGTGCCAGTGTAACTGTGGAAAATAGACTGATCCATGTACCCGGCAAAGAGACAGACATAGCTGGGGCCCATGCAGGTGCCATGGCTACCCCTTTGGTCTGTAGGAAGTGAGAGGATTCAAAGGAGAAATTGCTGAGGGTGAGGACCAATTGAGCCCAGTGAATGAGTGAGTCAGTAGAAGGGTACTGGTTGGGCTGACAGCAGAGGAAGAAATGGAGGGCTTGGAGGCCTTTGTCAAAGCAGATGGATGCATACAAGGATAAGTAGCAAGTAACATTTGCACCACACAAGTGCTGGGCAATGATCATGTTGAATGAGTGGCAATCTAACCATTTCCCCTTAATATTTAATAGCATTAGCATGACAGAATTCCCCTACTATCAATATTCTGGGGTCTGTCATTGACCAGAAACTGAACTGGACTAGTCATATAAATACTGTGACTACAAGGCCAGGTAACAACCTCGGAACTCTGCAGGGAGTGTCTCATGTCTTATTTCTCAGTACCTGTCTACTACCTACAAGGGAAAAGATGCAATACTGTCCATTTGCCAAAGAACCAAAAACACTCAAGTAACTTGACACTATCCAGGACAAAGCATCTTGCTTATTTCGCACCCTGTTCGCCCTTTTTAACATTCACTCCCTTCACCAACATTTCACAGTGATAGGAATGTATACTATCTACAAGACACCCTGCATTATCTCACTAATGATTTGGAGATGCCGGTGTTGGACTGGGGTGTACAAAGTTAAAAATCACACAACACCAGGTTATAGTCCAATCGCTCCTTCATCAGGTGATTGTGGAGGGCTCGATCGTAATATAGAATTTATAGCAAAAATTTGCAGTGTGATGTAACTGAAATTATACATTGAAGAATTGATTGTCTGTTAAGCCTTTCATCTGTTAGAATACAGTGATAGTTTCACTTCTTTCATGTGTAAATCACAAAACCCTTTTTTTAAAAATTTTTTTACACATGTAAGAAGTGAAACTATCACTGTATTCTAACAGATGAAAGGCTTAACAGACAATCAATTTTTCAATGTATAATTTCAGTTACATCACACTGCAAATTTTTGCTATAAATTCTGTGTTACGATCGAGCCCTCCACAATAACCTGATGAAGGAGCATCGCTCCGAAAGCTAGTGTGCTTCCAATTAAACCTGTTGGACTATAACCTGGTGTTGTGTGATTTTTAACTTTATCTCACTAAGGCTTCTTCGGCAGTATCTACAAAACTTGTGACCTCTACCATCTAGAAGGAAAAGGGCAGCAGATGCATAGGAACACCGCCTGCAATTCACACACAACTCTGATTTGAAAACAAAAGACTGTTATTTCATTGTCGCCTAGTCAAAATCTTGGAATTCACTTTCTAACAGCACTGTGGGATTCCCACATTCCAAGCACTGCAGCAGTTCAAGAAAGCATTTCACTACCACATTCTCCAGGACATTGAGGAATGGATAATAAATGCTGGGCAAGACAACAATACCCACATCTTATGAATGAAAACAAAAGCACAGTATTCTGTTTTATGTAGGTAAAAGTAATATATACATTGCACCCTTTTTTTATTGGAAATAAAAGGAAGCATAGAGACTCTGGGATTTCTGCAGTATTTCCATGACAATACCACAACCAGTCAGAGTCTTCCTGCCGAGTCTGAGAACTGAAGTTGATAGTTAATTGTTCCTGCTGCATCTCTATGCCAATGATGGCGTAACGTATCTCTTTTCAAGACTGTTGCTGTCTCTTGGTCCAGGTAAGCACAAGACAAAAAACTTTTACTTTGTGTTTCCCTTTAGCAATGTTTAAGTTCCTTACTATCAAGTAATTCATGTCTTATCCAAGACAGCACAATGATTTGGTCCCACATCAATTCTTCTTTTAAATTAGCATGTTTACCATTTTCTGCCAGCTGATCTAAGTTATTAATAAAAGAGTCAACATGTTCTCTCACTCATTAAGTGGACCAATTAAATTTCATTCAGTCAATAATAATAGTTCTCAAAAGACTGAAGATAATATTGAATGCTTTAACTGCTCTGTCATATGAAGCTACATCCTCATTAATCCTTTGCTAAACAGGAAATATCTGTGCTACCGTCTATGGTGCAGGGAAGAGTATTGACCTATCTACTCCTGATGCAGTACCTTGTAAATTTGCAGTAGCTGTATAGCTATTGTTCATCATGATTTGAGCCTGCAATGTGCTTGAAATACTCTAGTAGGGGCAATGTCTGGTAGAGATCCAAATGGCTTTCATTTGGAGCAAAGTATCAGACAAAACAACAAAGATGAGTGGTTGCACTGCCTCACTGGGGATTTTTCCTTTTCGTAGATGTGATGTCTAGCTTTCCTGGAGGATTGCCTTTGGGTCCAATTAAGGCCACTCTCCTTTAGTGAATCTATTCCAGAGCAAATTGTAACTCTTCAGTTTCAAAGAAATGCTTCTTATGCCCATGTCACCACCACTACAATGTTCCTTTTTATCAGACCAGTCACAGTTCTTTGAGAGCATCATTCTCACTCAACTTTGCTTTAAAACAGTTTCCTATATAGGTCCTTCCCTTTGACAGCAGGCCTCCTATCACAAGTCATTGTCCAATTTACCCAAGATTATGTGTGCCTGCAGTTTGGGGATGTTCAGATTGAAAACTGCTGGGACTGTAACATGAAAACTTTTAAGTCAGCAGTCTCCTTTGCTGCTTTTCTATGGTCTAACTATTATGTGCTTACTCTACGATCTTCCCACCTTTCTCAATGAAGCTGCTGCTATCCAGCAGGTACAGAAATTTGCTTAGCTCACGGTTGATCTTCCATCAGATCTAATGTTGTGATTCATCTGCTCAGCTGTGCTTCATAAGAATCCCACATATTTTACCTAATATCAGTATGAAGCAGTGAGCCAATGCAATCTCTGCTCATAGCCCCTGTAAATTCACTATGAAAACTGTTCAGTGCAACATTATTACAAAATAGCATCAGCTGTTATCTTCTTCATTCTCAAGATGTCATCCTTCCTAGTCTCAGCTTTATTTCAAACATCTGTCTCCTCTTGTCTCTTGTATTCTGACAGTATAGTTGTTAGATTGCCAAGAGAGAAAGCTGAGCTTTATTCTTATTTTTTTCTCTAACTCAAACCAACTTCACAAAGAAACATGTTCCACATTATTTTATTCTATTCCGTCATTTGATCTAAAGGTTTTTGTTCCATTAACTTTGTTGAATCTTCTGATCTCTGTGCTCCAGTAAGACCCTGGCCTCTCGCTGATTGTCTAGCTGTTACTTATGCCAGATGATCCCCAACTAAGCACAAGCATCTAACCTTCCCCTTTCACAATCTTTCTTGGCTATTCTTTTTTAAATCATTACTCCTTGGAGCTGTCCTTCTTTCTTTTTCATACAAGCTGAAAACATGCCAACCAACAACCAACAACTGTATCGTTGTGTCAAAATTAAGATGCATCACAGTATCTCTTCTTTTAACTCATTTTCATTTCAAGGCACTAAAACTGCAGCTAATGTTTATGGTTTTGGATTTCTCCCAATGCTTTTATGGAGAGGCAGTTTCCTGATGTAGATCAAGTCTCTTTAGAACTGAAGCCTGAACTCCTAGGCACATCCTTTATTAAAACATAATGGAACAAAGGCCACATGGGATAGCCACCATATTCTTCCAATATGAAGTAAATACCAATACTGTTAGATAATTATTCTCAAGTTAAACATAATAGTCAGACTTAATTACTGCTAAGATAATTAAGCAGAGGTAGAAAGACAATAAGTTAATGTTGTATGAATAAAAATTCCATTATGTTTCAATGTTATTCCATAATCAAAGAACATGTTTGAGATTTGTAGACAGTGGATTCTGGACTCTACTTCTTAAGAAAGTTTCTTAAGAAATGCTTGTCTCCATTTCGACTCAAGCTAATTGAAAGACATATCATTACTTAACATTTACAAATCATACATAAAATATGTTGCTGAATCCTTCAGAAGATTAAATCCTTCATCTCCTTATTTATGCTACCTTCAGGTATATAAGGCCCAAACACTGGATCACATGTTCAAGACTTCCTGATTGCTTTGATCCTGTATAAACTATTTAGCCTGGCTAATATGGCACATAAATATGTCGGCAACCAAATTTATGACAGTAAGCATCATATCAACTGCAATCTGCAGAATAATACTTCTTGAAGGTATTAAGACATCGATTTTAATAGTCAGTAAAATGCCCTTCAGTCCACCTAGTCCATGCTGACCATGTTCCCAAACCTAATTAGTCCCACGTAATATGGCACATATCCCTCCAAACCTTTCCCATTCATTACTTACGCAAATATCTTTTAAATGTTGCAACTGTACCTTCCTCTGACTGTTCATTCCACATATGAACCACTGTGTAAAAAATTTGCCCTTCATCCTTTTTAAATCTGTTTCCTCTCACCTTAAAAATATCTTCCCTAGTTTTGAACTCCCTCACCTGAGGGAAAAGAAAATTGTTATTCACCTTGTTCATGCCCCTCATGATTCTAGAAGATCATCCCTTTACCTCCTATGCTCCAGTGAAAAAAGTCCCAGCCTATCCAACCTACCTCAAATCTTCCACTCCTGGCAACATCCTGGTAATTCTTTTCTGAGCTCTTTCCAGTTTTATATCTTTCCTATAGCAGGGCAACCAGAACTGTACACAGTATTCCAGAAGAGAGCTCACCAACATCTTGTACAATCTCAACATGATATGCCAACTCCTGCACTCAAAGGTCTGAACAATGAAGGCAAGTGTGCGAAATGCTTTCTTAACCACCTTGTCTACCTGTGATGGAAATTTCAAAAGAATTATGCACCTGATTCCCTGGGTCTCTGTGTTCTACAACTCTACCCAAAGTCCTACCATTAATTGTACAAGTCCTGCCCTTGTTTCTTTTACCAAAATGCAATACCTCACATTTATCCAAAATAAACTCCATCTGCTACTAATAGCGCAGACAACATTCATTCAAATAACACTGTCCTCGTATGGTCTTTTCCATCCTGGCTCTCTAATGTAGTCTCTTATTCCTGATATTCCATTGTATTCTGTGATAGTCTTCTTTTTCAAATAGTGAATCAATGTCTTTCTTAATGGTGGTTTCCAATGTCTTGTTGTAAAAGAAGTTTCCATTTTTAATCGGTCATTTCTACTGATTTGTCATTTAGTGAGAATTGACTTTTAGTCTCTGTTCTCTCAAAACATTTCATAATTTTTTAAAACTCCCAAAACCCTCCTAAACCTTTTGTGTACAATGAAATAATATGTTTTCTTCAAACTTCCTAATATGAGTCACTGATTCCTCACAAAACTCCCACGAACATTCATAACATTCTTAATTGGGCTACGTTGAAACTTTATTGCTGGAACAGCACAGCAGGTCAGGCAGCATCCAGGGAACAGGAGATTCGACGTTTCGGGCACAGGCCCTTCTTCAGGAATGAGCAGAGAGTGTTCAGCAGGAGAAGATAAAAGGTAGGGAGGAGGGACTTGGAGGAGGGGAGTTGGAAATGTGATAGGTGGAAAGAGGTCAAGGTGAGGGTGATAGGTCGGAGTAGGATGGAGGCGGAGAGGTCAACAAGAAGACTGCAGGTCAGGAAGGCGACGTGGTCGACGGTGCCCTCCACCGCATCTCCTCCACTTCCAACTCCCCTCCTCCAAGTCCCTCCTCCCTACCTTTTATCTTCTCCTGCTGAACACTCTCTGCTCATTCCTAAAGAAGGGCATATGGGAGTTTCCTTTTGGGCCTTGGAGAGGAGTGAGGGGGGAGGTGTGGGCGCAAGTGTTGCACCTCCTGCGGTTGCATGGGAAGGTGCCGGGAGTGGAGGTTGGGTCGGTGGGGGGTGTGGATCTGACAAGGGAGTCGCGGAGGGAGTGGTCTCTACGGAAAGCTGATAGGGGAGGGGAGGGAAATATATCCTTGGTGCTGGGGTCTGTTTGGAGGTGGGCTACAGCAATCTTATGATGGGATAGCTAGATGCATAACCAGTGCATCAACAATGGCATTACCAATATATTTTAGGAACTAATATGGAACCCTTGCTTTTAACTCAATTTATTGTGTGTTAAACACATTAAAAAATTGGTGTTTTCACTGCGCTTTCGAACTATGCTCATGCCTTAAGGATCCATATATATGCATTTCCGGATCACTTTGTACCTCCACCCAAAGAAATGTTTAATCCAAAATGTACTCTCTTGTGTATTCAGTGGAATCTGCAATTTATACACTTCTGAATTCTTCTTTATGCTCCAAATCCCCAATCTACCTTCAACAAACTCAATATCATTTCTCTTGTGGCTCTGTCCAAATTGTGCTTCGATTTTTTTTAGGCCTCTCCAGATTGCTTTTGGGCAAATTATTTATTCCAATATAGAGAACTACCACAGGCATTTTTCAAGTCCCTTCAATAAATAGTCTATCACCACTTTAGCAAACACAGCTTAGCTCCAGTAACAACACATTCCACCTCATTATTTACTCAATTTACCTTATAAATTACTGCCTCTGCTGCTTATGGAGTCATCATTTATAAACCTTGTTTTGGTTGATCAGAATGCCCTGTTTTTCATAATTAGAATAGCCATTGATAAAATATCTGCAGAAATATTTCTCAAATAAAGCAATGCGTAAACAACAGAAAATCGAAAATGTTCTAAACAGCCTCCTGTGGTTCTTGAATATCTCATTAGATGCTGTGGCTTTTTTTCATAGAATAGAATCATAGAATCCCATGAGTTTGGAAAGAGGCCATTCAGCCCAATGAGTCTGAACTGACAATCCAAAGAGCATGTCATCCACATCCAGCAACTCACTCTCTCTTTGTAACTCTGCATTTAGCATGGCCAATCCAACTAAACTGCATATCTTTGGACTGCTGGGGGGAAATCAGAGCACTCAGCAGAAATCCATACAAACATGGGGAGAACGTGCAAACTCCACACAGTCACCCAAGGCTGGAATTGAACATTGCTTCCTTGCACTGAGACAGCAGTGCTAATCACTGAACTACAGTGTCACGCTGAAACAAATTTGAAACAAGTAAAAATTTAAACAATTGTCTAGAAATGAACCAATGTAATATCTGCTGACAAACCTGTACTGGTTTCCTTTCTTTCAGCTTAATACAGTAATGTTGAAATCACATTCTTTGACTCTTGCCAGGACTCATAACCCTGATCTTGTATCGAAATATCATTTCAGCTTTAGTGAGCAGTCAAAGAATGATTTTATTTTATATAAATTCTGCAATCATGTTCTGATATGGACAAAATTCCTCTTTGTCCAAATTTCCTCATCCCACTGGTTTTCCAAAGTTTCCCAACAACAAATTAACTTTGCCGTGCTAATGTTCACTTTTGAATATTTCCATAGTCTCTCCATGCTAACTCTTTAGCTTTGTATACCCATTGACAAATTGCTCAAAACTTAAGTTACACCTTGTCTGCTTTTTATCTGTTTTCAAATATCCATTAAATTTTTATCATCCAATGTGCTTCCTTGCACTGTGAGACAACAGTGTTAATCACTGAACTACAGTGCCATGCTGAAACAAATTTGAAACAAATAAAAATTTAAACAATTGCCACTAGTTCCACTAATTCTTCTTATGTTCCTCTCTTCTCTCCTGCTTGGCATATACCTATCGGATCTGCTTAATGGAAAACACTGAGACCCTTCCTGCATGATAAAACACTCTTGTTCCCTTAGATTATCAAAAGAAATTATAAATAATTTGCAATATGCATGAACTGAAAGTAATTAATTGAATTTCACTTTCAATTAAGCTTCTGCCCACCTCTTGAACCATGGCTCAATCGTAGCTTCATTATTCCTTTGTTTTCAGTCATGTACTGCCTTCTGTGTTGCAATTTGGGACATTTACCACACGAAAGAACTACATAAAAACAAGTTGCTACTCACTCCAACTGAAGAAAGCAGCTCATTACAATATTAATAATTGACAATAGAAAAACGAATCAATTTCCTGTGAGGATTGTTTCAAAAGCTCTTACCTCCTCTCTTGTTCAGTTTAGCATAGCCAGGGACATAGCTGCCTGACATCACCGATGAGCTACTGAAGGAAGAGTGGGGAAGTGCGACAATCAGTGGCTCATCGCATTTCTCTGAAAAAAATAAAGACAACGATTTACTTGGTATCATTTTTATAAGATTACAAGTGGAGAGTGAAAATATAGATTTCATTCCAGAATGGTAAATTTATATAGATAATTGTTATTTATTCAAATCAGTGCTCCCCAACTGTTCATTTGTTGCACAATTTGATTGCACTGCTGCAAACATGACAAAGCAAGTTAAAAATACAACACCATAACCAGGAGGAAACATGGTTGAAATATGGACCAATGAAACAGCATTACAAAGATGGTTAAAGCTTCCTTGTTCATTTTTAAAACTCTTCTCAATACTAATAAAAAGCATTTTAGACTTGGGAAAATAAATTCAAATACTAAGTATTTCAATCCCAAGACAAAATATGATTTTTTTCTCAGCATGTTAAACGTATTACTTTTTTTGTTACAAATCTTTGAGGGTAGGTAAAGTGTGTGGTTATTTGTAACACTGTATCAGCCGACAGACAGAATATAATGTCACATTTTCCCTGATGATTGAAGAGAGCCCAGAAAATGGGGAGACGCAATATCAAGCAATTTATTGCAAGATACCATGCATAATACCACCCACAATGAGCAGCATATTATCAATCTCCTTAAGGAAATACAAAAAATGCTTGTTGTACAAAATGGAAAACTAGCACTGGTACTTGAGTGTCTGTTATGTTAAGATTAAGGCACAAATATTTGAGAACATCGAGGCACTTTTACCTAATCCATTCTATGTCAGCCCAGGTATGCTTGACATTAACACTGGTAAAACAAATTGAAAATTACTCAATTCCCATGTATGAAACCCTTCAGCAACTTGCTTAATTATGTACCAAAATGGGAACAGAACTAGATTTCCCAAAGTAATGCTGACAATAAAATGCTGGGTTAAAATGACAATAGTGTTACACAATATAACATACAAACATCATGTTGTTATAGTAGCACCCTGTTTAACACAATTATCTGCAAACAACCGAAGGATAATTGCAGATATTTGCTACCCATGAAAGAGGGTACATTGATGGGCACTTTGCATTTGTACATGCTCAGATGATGGCGATTTGGGAATTATAGGCATGAGTGCATAAATGTCTTCAACAGATGATAGAATGATATTAGTGGTCATAATGTCAACTAAGATCAAAGATGAATACCTCTCCATATTGTCCAAATCATATGCTTTAAACATAACTTATTGAGAACACATAGACTACATTAGCGTATATTTAGCATTTTCAACACCAAAAATGCTTTATGGCTTGTCTGAACAAGATTGACCATGTTGAATCATATTTTCAATAATTTAATGTTGAACAGTTTAGAAAGAAATTTCAATTCTTCCTTGAGGGAGGTACTAAGATGGCTGAAAAGCTTTCCTCATTGGTACCTATTCTCAAATTTTACATTCAAGCCTGAAATGACAATGGGGTTTTAGAGTTAAGAATAGTGAAGAAGTGAAGAATTTCATTTTACTTAATTATTTCTGGCCGAAGAATTTACAGATTTTTTTTGTATCTGCTGCTTAATAAAAACAGGGATGGATGCTCATAATCATGAAAAGGACACCAATGTGAATGAAAAAGTGCCAATCCAACAAAAATGCTCAACTCTTCTCAAAAGGAGACAAAGAAAATTAACTTACAGAATTCTACATGCACCACACATGGATTATCAATGTGAAAATCAGTCAGCATGTTTAGGGAATCATGGAGATGCATCATTAGTTGTGAATCTCCAGAGCCTATTGATTTATTCTGTTTGTGTCTCACAAATGGCATCTCACTTGAAGCATTTGCATTATTTCCAAGTTTGTGCCACTATTGTACATGAAAATGCCTAAAATCCATAACCAACATTTTGGGCTCGAAACCATCAACATAAGTGCTTTATTAACAATGTGATGGTTATCGGTATTTTGCCAATCAACTTCTACTGCCTAGAAAAGGAACAATTAAAAATGGAAAATCACACAACACCAGGTTACAGTCCAACAGGTTTAATTGGAAACACACTAGCTTTCGGAGCGTCGCTCCTTCATCAGGTCATAGTGGAGGGCTCAATCCTAATACACAGAATTTGTCACAAAAATTTACAGTGTGATGTAACTGAAATTATACATTGAAAAATTGATTGTCTGTTAAGTCTTTCATCTGTTTGAATATGCAGTTTTTGAGCTCAGAGTTTTACATGAATGTATGCAGTCTTTGAGCAAAGTACAATGTAACCCTGCAAGTGCACTCCTATACACACATACACATGGACACACATATAGATAGACGTGTACACAGACACCCACACACACCCTTACTGACACACACTCTCACACATGCACCCCCTCACAGACTTAAGACATTCTACATTTACTACACACATATGCATACACTTTCTCACACTCACAACCCCCAACCCAGACAGACACACACACACAGACAAAGACCCACATGCACACATATATTTTGTGGGGTGAATTTGTACTTGCAGAGTTACATTGTACTTTGCTCAAAAACTGCTTGCATTCATGTAGAACTCTGAGCTCAAAAACTGCATGAATTCATGTAAAACTCTGTTATCTCACTTTTTCGATTAGGATTAATCTAAACATCAGGTCATAGACAGAGAACACAGGGGGCTAACACCTTCAACATATTGTCTAGCTATCACCCATTGTTAACAGCTAACCTGAGAATGCAACTTATAAAAAAAAGGTTTTGTGATTTACACATGAAAGAAGTGAAACTATCATGGTATTCAAACAGATGAAAGATTTAACAGACAATCAATTTTTCAATGTATAATTTCAGTTATATCACACTGTAAATTTTTGCGATAAATTCTGTGTGTTTGGATTGAGCCCTCCACTATGACCTGATGAAGGAGCGACGCTCCAAAAGCTAGTGTGCTTCCAATTAAATCTGTTGGACTATAACCTGGTGTTGCGTGATTTTTAACTTTGTACACCCCAGTCCAACACCGGCATCTCCAAATTATAAATTATTGTAAGTGATTTTAAAATATCACAATATACATGTTTACATTTTGTGTCTCACTGCCATCACTTCATCCTTCAAGAAGTTGCACATCAAGATTCACATAAAATGTACCTCACTCTTTGAACAAACTTGCTGGAGCTGCGATCAGACTGACAGTGAAAAGTTAGTAATTGATAGTCATGTTGTCAGGATTTCCCAACTGCACAACTGGAGCTTCTTCTGAGAATGCAGTGGGAATAGCTGGAAATGATGTTCCAACAACAATGATTTGGTCTTCAGAGTGTGTTTCTTTCTTGAGATATCCTTCTGATCTTTAATTTATGTCAACTGTGCCCACCTTTCCCATGGAGCTTCTAGCTTATTCAACTCTCCAATCTGCCTTCTTGCTCAGACAGTCTGCCCATCATCCTTAAATGGATGGCCCTTACAAAGAAAGCCAGTTAATTGTTCACCTTAAGTAACATTATCTGAATCATGCCCACTTGTGCAAAGTCAAGGTTAAGTTCCGGAAGTGTTGGTAAACCAGTGCTTTGTTTCTGATCCTGTCCTTATTTTTGTACCCAGTTTAATTCTAATTCACTCTCTTCCACTGTTATTTCTTTTTCAAAATGTTAATCTTGCCAGTGGGTGGCACGGTGGCAGTGCTAACCACAACAGTGGTTAGCACTGCTGCCTCACAGCGCCAGAGACCTGGGTTCAATTCCCGCCTCAGGCAACAGTCTGTGTGGAGTTTGTACATTCTCCCCGTGTCTGCGTGGGCACCCTCCGGGTGCTCTGGTTTCCTCCCACAGTCCAAAAATGTGCAGGTTAGGTGAATTGGCCATGCTAAATTGCCCGCAATGTTAGGGGAAGGGGTAAATGTAATGGGTCTGGGTGCGTTAATCTTCCGAGGGTCGGTATGGACTTGTTGGACTGAAGGGCATGTTTCTACACTGTTTCAACTAGATTAGATTCCCTACAGTGTTGAAACAAGCCCTTCAGCCCAACCAGCCCACACTGACCCTCCGAAGAGTGACCCATTTCCCTCTGACTAATGTACCTAACACTATGGGCAATTTAACATGGCCAATTCACCTGACTTGCATATCTTTGGACGGTGGGAGGAAACCAGAGCAAACCCACGCAGACACGAGGAGAATGTTCAAACTCCACACAGACAGTCACCCAAGGCTAGAATCGAACCTGGGACCCTCGTGCTGTGAGGCAGCAGTGCTAAACAATTTGCTATCGTGCCATCCTAATGGCATGATAATTAGATAGCTTTAGGTCATACCAGTCGCGAAGGTACCTGATGCTTTCTTGTCCTTGCCCCATATTATCAGCTGGCATGTCTAGCAAGTTATAGTATAAAATGTTTTCAACCTGAAGGGCACAGTAGAAAAACATAACTTATTGAATAAGGTAATGGATCTGAAAGAATTGATGCAGAAATTGCATTAGCTCCCTCTAATTAATGATGTCACACCATCTTGACATGGAGAAATACAGTCTTGTACAAGGTCCCAGTGGAGACAGGTATAACATAGTTGGATCCAGATATTTGTAACAAACCCCGAGCTAATTAATTGCAATAGTATCCATGGCTGTCATGTTAACAAACATACTTACTATGCAAGACAAGTGCTTTCGTTTGTTAAGATTTTACCGTTGCCTATCCTCTACCACTGAAAGTTTGGGAGGTCCTTAGATTCAACATGAAGACGACGAATGGTGGCAACTAATCACCCCAGCTATCAGCTGCAAGTGACTGGTATTCACAGCACAATATGACATGGTGAGCAGAAGTGTGGATTCAAATTCCAACTGAACTCTAAGAAAATATTTTCAGAAGACAGTCGAAAATTTTCTTTAAGAAAATTACTGGTTCAAGAAAACACAGCAGCTGAAATATGAAAACTATCATGGGATCAGCTACAGGGCAAAAGCAGCATTCCTGAAGAAGACCTTCACCTCAGAGCAAGCAAGAGGTGCAAAGAAATATTATGAACTAAGTGAAGAGTCAAAGCTAGCCTTATTGGGAAAAGGCAGGGATCCAAGGGATCAAAGAATGTTAGAGATCACAGAGGAACGGAGGGTAGGCAGGGGGGGATGCATGAAGTTTTGACAAAAATGCCATTAGGACCAGGGTGGAAAGGCAAGGGACAGAAGAGCAGTCTCACATCTTAATAGTAACATTGCTGCATCATGAATCGGCTCCATAAGGCACAGCTTCGACAGACAGAGCAAAGACCAGAAAAGTAATGTTAACGTAGGCCGCAGTATTGGAAAGATCACAAACTTTATTTAAAGACTTAAAATGTCAGTTATGAGAGTCAGCAGAACAGTTCAATAGAACGAAATTGAACAACCTTGGCTTTTAGAAGATTAGCATATTTGGGATTTAAACCCAGGAAGTCTCATGATACCACTCCAATCAAGACTATTCTGCACTTTAAAGCAGAAGTTTGAGGTGTTCCAGTAACTAGCATTTAGATGCTGCTACAAGGTGACAGGCAATAAGCTCACTATGGACGTCGCTGTATCTCAGGACTGTTTTATCACATTCTCATTGTTCATTCACTTAGTGCCTGCCTGCATGCTGACAGCATTCTAGCCTTGCTTTGCTATAACATGCCCTTTGGCATCACGATGCTTCAACTGGAGCCTAAACACTTACAATACAGCCATATTAATTTGTTGAGCACATACTCACAGAGCCAGGCTACTGGCCATGCTTGTCAGTAGTAATCAATCCACGGAGTGGACAGCTTGCTGGACGGCACAGTGAAATGCTAATCTCACATCCATAAATTATGCCAACTACTCACATAGTAAACACACGGCATGTTTTTTTTTCAACTAACTGGTCAGTCTTTAAGTATGTGAGAGATTGTCCTCAATCAGGTCAAGGGAGCTACTGTCAAATCGAAGATCTCCATTTTGTCAGTGAAGGGCAGAGTCTATACACAGTCACAGTCATGGTCAGGGGATACGTGTGACTATAACATGGAGAGTGAGCTATGGTCAGTCCTGTATGGCCAGAGGAATCACGTATCATGAATTATGGAGCAGTAAGGAGCATGGTCAGGGATTTCAAAGCTGTCCATCAAGATTGATTATCAGACCGGACAGCAGTCAGCAGTGGAAGCCCATACATTAACTGATGGAGAAGAGAATGGGGAGCTGCAGGGGACAGGGGTACTCTGCAGTGATGTGTGATGGTTAGAGTGTGGGTCTAATCAAGACTGGAAGGAAAAGGAGAAGCATGCATTGAGGTGAGGACGAAGGTGGTGATGGGAGGGGCCATGGAGGGTTATGGGCAAGGGATGATTGGCAGTGAGCATCATTATGGGCTCCACAGGAGAGCATACAGGACCACAGTGGCATCAGTGCAATGTAATGTCAAATATATCATTAAACATGTCAATGTGTTTGTGTTTCAAATGCTAGTCTTAAGTGATGGTCAACATGTCCTTGCAATTTGCACATTGAGGTCTCAGTAAAGCCAATTTTATCACAACTGACTTACACAATGTCCAAGAGTGCAGACCCAAGCCCTTCTACACCTGCACTGGGGTATAATGATAAAGGCGACTGAATGCTATGATTTCATCCATCCTTGATAGGGAGCTGGTCTGGAAAAGATTCATTTTGTGTGGAACAATTCATTTAGTACAACGTGTTGGTCCCTCAGCCAGTGCAGTACCTTGACTAAGTAGGTGGCCACCCCAAAGAACCATGAAAACACATAGATGGCCTTCCCTGTGAGGATGCTGCCCATCTCATTGTATGGAGGTGCGTGTACAGGCCATTGTCTACAGGGCATGCCAACATTGACCCCTCTCTGACTTAAGAATTTGTTCTCTTCCTTATATTCCCAACATAGGTGCCTGCCAACAGAAGTAATGGACCAGCCACAGGTTGGAAAGTTAATCACAATGCAGCAGTGACTAGGCCCATCCTGTCCCAATGGCTGTGAAGGTAACAGCTGCTTTGAGTTTCTATGTAACTGGGTCCTTTCAGAGAAGCATTCCTGATGACGGGCTTATGCCTGAAACATTGATTCTCCTATTCCTCGGATGCTGCCTGACCTGCTGTGCTTTTCCAGTGCCACACTATTCAATCCTTTCAGAGACGAACAGGTGACCTGTGTGGGATCTCTCAGTCACCACTCACAAATGCATCAGGACAGAGACCAATGCTATTTGTGTAAGGTCACATTGGTTCATTTCATTCCCCAAACAAGTCAATACTGTAGCCTAAAGCAGAGAACTGACCTAGCTGGCTTCCCAAAATGCAGGATGTCCTCGACTGCTTCATACAGGGCACTGAGAAGGCTGTATCATAACACTAAGTAATTCATTAATAGGAAAGGGTACCATCCAATTAATGTGCCATGACTTCTTCATCCTGGAGCACTCTCATGGACTTGCTACATTTGAGGGTCCAGGAACCTTCCAAGTATGCGTGACTGGGGTTCAGGGGCTACATAGTGTGACCATGGCTCATACCATCATTGAACAACCCTTGACTGATGTGCAGATCATGCCTCGACCAGGGACGTGATGGAGCAGACGATAGATAGGGTTGCTGAAGATGAAGGTCCATTGCTTGAGGAGTTCTTCAATATAGTCTTGTCAGAGTGGCCCACATCACTCTAACTTGCTGTGCTTTGTCCAACTGGAGCAGACAATGAGGCAATGTGCTGGATGCTGTTCAACTGGGGGAATGGAACAGCCATCTCAGGAGGAGAATGGGAGGAGCAAGCTGTCCTTGTCCTTAACAAAGCTCAGCTGCATCAGGCACTACAAACCAAACAGTTCCTCATTGACACCTGGTTCCAGTAGATGAGAGCTGGGTGCAATAGACAATTGTGAAATATAAAGTACTCACTGGTCATTGTGCCAGCATTTTGTTTGTATTGTGGGAGCAAACTGCAGCTTCTAGAAGTTTTGTTCAGTTCACTTTTGATGACTAAATTACAGCCAAATTTAAACTGTCTGAGTGCTTGTCTATCTTTGACATTTCCCACACTGGACAAAAAATAGATGTTTGGGTCTGCAACAGGCACAGTGGACACAGTTATAATGACTTAGAGAGGTTGTGTTTGGGGCTACAGGGCTAATGCGTATCCAGTGAAAAGCAACTCTAGAATGCCAATGTTTGGAAAGATATTCAGTCAGCATTCAGAGTTGTCACTATTTGATGAGAGTTTGCTAGTCTATTCTGGGATTTCCAATGATTGGTGGGTTCTTCTGGCTCTGACGAGTGGTAGAATCAGGCAAACATCAAGTGAGAGGAGTGCAAAATAAGTGGGCTTGCTTTTTAATGAAGGAGAGATTAGGGTGAAATGGTAAGAAATCTTCATGGAGAGAAACTCTCCAAGAAACTCAAAAAATTAACACTTGGCCAAAGTATCATAAGCTTTAGCCCTTTGTGTTCAGTAGGTCCTGTAGGAAATGACATTATAAATTACCAAAACATTAAAGAGAATGCAAATAACTTAGATGAAATGTTAGTTACTTCAACGAAAGAACAAACAAAACCCTTGAAATGGCAAGATTTAACAGAAGAATTCAGCATTTAAGGGAATTAATAAACTATTTCATTAACAATCTCTACAAATAAAGGAAAAACTCTGCGTATAGAGCTTTGAAATCAATATTCCTAAGACACAATTATTCGATTATGGATGACTCTATCTTAGATTTCTTACAGTCCAAGGGAGATTTAACAGGAGAAAGTTTTTCAAATTAGGCTAGTAGCAGAAACCAGAAAGACTGATAAACTGATCCTGATAGGAGAGGAACAACCCTACCGCTGGATAAAAGTAGAACCTACTCACTTAGTATACTATGGACACTCTAAAGTTGCACTTGAGAAACCAGAGTAAGGAAAGGAGCAGATTCCAAGACTTAGTGCAAGCCTCAAAGGCATAGGCAATGCCACATCATGACAAAACAATGTGGTAACAATTGCAAAACTGTAGGACAATTGCAGGACAGAGAAAAGCCAAATGTTTAATCTTCCAAGAGGTGCAAACAGTTGATCCAGCGGCATTGGAAAAGGTACCAGTGGAAATTACTGTTCAAGCAAAGGACGTGAAATTGGCTGCCCAGATTTGGTCCAGAAACTTGACTAAAGTTGGTTTTATTTCATATTTAATTTAAATGTATTTCCTTCAAGATTAAAAGAAATATTTAATTCATGCTAAAGTAACAATGAGAGTTGGTTCTAAAACCTAAAATGTCTATTAAGAGTTGGTAATTTGAAGGCAACAGCTGGTAAGGACAGCTAGCACAGATGGCAGAAAAATCTAAAATTTAGAAAGGCTCAATAATTCAATATAATTTCATAAAGACTTAAGTAAAATGCTTCAATTCTGAATGACTCATTTTAAATTACATTCAGGTGAAGTATGAAAACAAATACCCACAACAGCTCCACACTGTATTAGCTTTGTATTGTATAATAAACCATATTTACAATGTTTTAAAGTCATTGCTGAGGCTCATAAAATGATGTGCAGTAAGTACAATATACTGTCTGGAGTAATAAAATCAGACTTTACTGCCTTCCTATGAATGTTTTGTTGAATCAATAAGCCCATTCCCACATAGAATAATAACCCAACAGGCTGACATTAACACAACCAGTTATCAGTTGTCCCAAAATATGCTGATTAAACAGAAGGGAATTAAACATTACCTAATGTAAAACATGTCATTAAGTAACAAAAATTAAGGAAGACATTGTTTTCTAAATGGTACAGCATTTAAGAATGCTGCTGAGGATGCACATTAAGACGCTTCATCCATTGACTGGACAGTCTCCTGCCATCATTAAGGAGCCGTGATGTGGAGCGGGTGGTGTACGACTGGGATGGGAAAAGTCAGAAATCACATGACACCAGGTTCAAGTTCAACAGGTTCATGTTTGAAATCACAAGCTTTTGGAGCACAGCCCCTTTGTCACGTGAAGTGAGAGAGAAGAGCACACAGGCACAGAATTTACAGGCAGAGAGATCAAGGGCAGAGAGATCAAAACATCGTACAACTGGTATGAGGGGAGTGTCGAATAAGAAGTCCCTGCAGGTGACCAAGAGTGTTGGACAGTATGAGTGCGGTGTCAACAGCTGAATAACAAATGAAAGGATGACCTGTAATCCAATTTAATGAGGCAGAGAGATAATTGTAAAAAAACTGAAAATAAGCTGGTGCTAGACACTAACTAAATGACTGGAATGACATGATAGGTATAAGAGTCGCAAACTGAGGGTTCAACCAACATAAGTAATCCAAAACTATATAAACTAATTAAGATACAGAGATTGTAACATTTTTTCAAGGCAATGGTGTTAAAACAGGACAGTAAGGGAGATTTTTCAGATACAGAGAAGTGTGGTGGGGTCACATGTTCCGCGACATGAACCCAAGATCATGGTTGAGACCATCTTCATGGCTATGGAACTGAAGAGTTCAGAATCAGTCTCATTCTTGGACATTTGCATCAGGTACTGAGGTGTAATCAAAGACATACACCTTAGTAGCTCACTGTACCACAAGTCCATGGATACCGCACGATGCTGCACTTCTCTGGCTTCAACCGTGAACATATTAAAGAAGCCATCCCTAATGGACAAGCCCTGTGCATACACAGGATCTGCTCAGATGAGGAGGAATGCAACGGACACCTATAGATTTTGAAGGATGCCCTCTTAAGAACGGGTTATGGTGCTCAACTCATTGATCGCTAGTTCCGACATGCCACAGCGAGAAACTGCAACAACCTCTTCAGAAGACAGACATAGGATACGATGAATAGAGTACCCTTCATTGTCCAGTACTTCCCTGGCATGGAGAGACTACACCATGTTGCTCGCAGCCATCAGTATGTCATTGATGACAATGAGCAGCTTGCCAAGATGATTCTTATGTCTCTATTTCTCACCTTCAAACAACCACCAAACCTTTAGCTGACCACTGCTCACATCAAACTACTCAGCCTTCAGGAGAAGAGTGACCACAACACCGTACAACCCTGCCATGGCAACCTCTGTAAGACATGTCAGATCATCGACAAGGATACTACCATCACACCACCCACCACAAACATGGCAGTACTGCCTATGACTCGGTCAATGTTGTCTACCTCATACGCTGCAGGCAAGGATGCCCCGAAATATGGTACGTTGGCTTCAACAACAAATGAATGGACACTGCACAACAATCGCCAGGCAGGAATGTTCCCTCTGAGTTGGGAACACTTCAATGGTCAAGAACATTCAGCCTTCAATCTTTGCATAAATGTCCTCCAAGGTGAACTTCGAGATACACATCAATATAGAATTACCAAGCAGAATCTGATAGCCAAGTTCCATACCCATGAAGATGGTCTCAACCGTGATCTTGCGCTTATGTCGCGCTACATGTGACCCCACCATTCTGTATCTGTAAAACCTCCCTTACTGTCCTGTTTTGACACCATCACCTTGGTAAATTGATATGATCTCTCTACCTTAATTAGTGTTTGCAGTTTTGGATTATTTACAACTTTGGAAAGACCCTAGGCAGAAGATTCTTATATCTATCACATTATTCCAGTCATTTAGTTTGTCTTCGGCATCACCTTATTTTTAGTTTTTTGTAATTATCTCTCTGTCTCATTTAATAGGATTATAGGTCATCCCTTCACTTGTTATTCAGCTATTGACGCTGTACTCACACCGTCTAACACTCTTGGTCACTTGCAGAGACTTTTTATTTGACACTCCCCTCACGCTAGTTGTATGATCTTTTGATCTCTCTGCCCTTGATCTATCTGCCTATGAATTCTGTGTCTGTATGCTTCTCTGTCACTTCACCTGACAAAGCGGCTGTGCTCCAAAAGCTTGTAATTTGAAATAAACCTGTGGAACTATAACCGGATGTCATGTGACTTCTGACATCATTAAGGACTATGGAGGAGTCTGAGTCAAAAATGTTGGAGGACACAGAGAACCTCTGTAGCTTCTGTTTTATCATCCTCTCATATTGCGGACCCAGACACACTACAACTGCAGTTGCAGTTCCTGTTGCAACCTGTATTGGTTATCAAATTCTGGCCACATCTAAATTCCTAATTTTCATCATTATGGAATATTTCACCAATTTGTTTAAGTAACAGGCGCATCAAATATTCTCATTGGCCATAACATATTAAAGAGTAGGAATACTTGCTAGCAATGCAAATTCCCAATTCAAATGTATTTCAAAAGATCACCTCCTCCACTATTTCACCAATTGTTACATACTGAATGTGGGCAATAGGACTACCTTTATCATTTGAACTCACAGTGCAACTGAATAACAAGTTTGGTGTTAAATTGCAATATTGATCTGATCTACAGAACATAAAATTCTATGATTATCTCAATGATTCCTTTTCCAGTGGGTCTGCTGATTAATTTATCCTCCATAATGTTTTCAAAGATTTTTCGTGCCCTACATATTTATTTACTATGTAAAATGCATGTATAGTTATATATGTATAGCCAGCTTATATTTTACGATAAAGGCAACATACAGAGAATGCTGAAAATATGAACTAAGAACAGAATATACCTGGAAAACTCAGCAAATCAGACATGTGTGAAGAGGGAAATAAAGTCAATAGCTGATAATCATTGGTCAGATGAAAGGTTGTTGCACTGAAATGTTAATGCTTTTCCCTCCACAGGTACTCTCTGGCTGCTATTTTCAGTGCTTTCTGTATTCATTACAGAATTTGTCAATCTTGCTTTATCATTTATGGTGGGTGCCCAGCATGATTGGTATCTACTGAATGGATCCCAACTCTCTGAGGGAAGAAAGTACAATAACAGTGGTGTGTTAAACTGACAACAGCAGCCAGAGGGGCTGAGGTAACCTGTTTATGTTTATACAACACCAATTTATCTCACTGCAGTGGAGGAGGACTAATTTGATGTTTCATCCTATGAAGTGAGAACTTTAATCACAGATTTAGGGCTTTTATTTTCATGCTGGAGGCATGAGTCAGAAAATAGGACTTATTCTACTGACATTATCTTGTCTGTCTCAAAAATACCAACTTGTGGGATCTTTAAGAAATCCAGACCTCAAATGATCCAAAGGCACAACTGATTCCTGAGCAAGGGTTTAGATTAGAGTGGTGCTGGAAAAGCACAGCAGGTCAGGCAGCATCCGAGGAGCGAGAAAATCGATGTTTTGGGCAAAAGCCCTTCAAAGCTCTATTCCTGATGAAGGGTTTTTGCCCGTAGCATCGATTTTCCTGCTCCTCGGATGCTGCCTGACCTGCTGTGCTTTTCCAGCACCACTCTGATCTAAACTCTGGTTTCCAGCATTTGCAGTCCTCACTTTTGCCTGCCTGATTCCTGAGCAAGCATGTTAAAGGGCCCTTATTCATTCTCAAAAACCTATATTGATGCATCTGGACATGAGAGCAAAAGGGCCTCTTTCCATTCATGAAAACACTCTGTGCCAGTGTCATAGCTATCCTAGGACAGCTTGGCCAGGGGCCTGACAAGTTGTGAAGTACATATTTCCAGTAGCAATGCCAGAATGTTGACTGGATCCAAAGACTTTGCAATATCCAGTACCCTCAGTTCTTCCTTGATAGCACATGGAACAAATCAAATTGGCTGAAGATTGGCATCTGTGCACCTCTGGAACAGATTGAGATTGATAATCTATTTGCCAGGTCTGACTGAAGATTACTGAAAATGCTTCAGCATTATTGTTTTTTCGCTGAGGTACTGGGCTCCTCCATCATCAAGGATAGGAGTATTTGTAGAGTGAGCAGTAAGTTGTTTAATTGTCCAGCACTATTCATGACTTGGCTTTTTCAGGACTGCAGAGCTTATTTCTGATCTGTTGTTTGCAGAAATCTATCGCTTCCTGTTTATACTATTCAGCATGCAAATAATTCTGTGTTGTAGCTTCACCAGGTTGACTCTTCAATTTTAGGTATGCCTATCCTGCTCCAATCATGCCCTCCTGAAATCTTCATTGATTCATGATCAAACCCTGGCTCAATGGTAATGGTAGAATCAGAGGTATGTCGGGCCACAAGGTTGCAGATTGTGTTGGAGTATAATTCTGCTATTGAGGATATTGTTTAAATCAGCCTCAATAGTGGCCATTAAAATCCAGGCCTTATTCTTTGCTGCCAAATAAACTCAATGGCCACTGAGAACGTCGGAAGAAGACAGCTTACCCATTACATCTAATAGTCCTCTCCCACATACACATGTAGAACAGTCACCTTTTGAAATTACAGGTAAAATTCAGCCATTTGAAAAATAAATATTCCAACTTCAGTTCACCTCAGGGAAAGCAGAAAGAAAAAGACCAGGTATAGGTGAAGTGCAAATGTCCATTCTCCCTATAAAATCTGTATGTTTATATCATTACATTCACAACTTCATTTTGATGTGCCTTGTTAAGTCCTGTCTATATCTGCGAGCATATTTTGTTACCTTTCAATATGTAACTGAAATTTAAAAGTACTTTGTTTGGAGTAAACAAAAGGATGGCTAATGAAGAAAGTTAAAGAATGTGCACAGGAGACTATGTTTTTGAGCTCATTCTTAGAAATGTGAAAACAAACTTTACTCTGCATTTGATTTTGCAGCATCTGAATCAACAGCATTTGACACTGGAAGCCAAAAGTGGAAAAATGAGTCATACACTGGGGACTGAAATCCTTCAACTTTGGAGAGCATGAAATGCAGACAAAACACAAACTATAATAGTCTAATCTAATTTCCAGAGACACATATTGTTGCTTTGTTTCCAGTGAGGCATTCATAATTTAAACAGCTTGAAGCTGATATTTCTTTGATTTTCTTTCCACAAATCAAGAGCAATATGTTTAACAGGAAATATTCAACTGCCTCAAGCAATTTTGCCTTCAGACTTCTGATTAAACCATACCTAAGGTTATTTGTTGGAAAATAAAAAAAACGTTTCTATCCTTCTTGGATATTTGATAGTCTAATAACTGCAAAGGAGAAGAGATGAATCAAAGGCTTGGTGGACTATCTTTCATCCCAGCAGACACAGTTCAGAGCTCATATCTTTGCTTTTATTCTCACAAAACATGATAGAGGCTTTCATTTTACTTCTGACTTCCAACTCCAATACTGAAAACAGAAAGGGCAGAATCTAATGCGGAAGTTCACCTCTATTTATTTCACCTCTAGGTATGTCAGGAATAAAAGAATGACGAGAGTTAAATTAGGGCCAATCAAGGATAATAGTGGGAAGTTGTGTGGTTGTGTGGTTGTTAAGAAGGCATACAGTGTTTTAGCCTTTATTAATAGAGGTATTAAGTTCCGGAACCAGGAGGTTATGCTGCAGCTGTACATAGCTCTGGTACGGCCACACTTGGAGTATTGTGTACAGTTCTGGTCACTGCATTATAAGAAGGATGTGGAAGCTATGGAAAGGGTGCAGAGGAGATTTACTAGAATGTTGCCTGATATGGAAAGTATGTCTTACGAGGAAAGACTGAGGGCCTTGAGGCTGTTCTCGTTAGAGGGAAGAAGGTTGAGAGGTGACTTAATAGAGACATACAAGTTAATCAGAGCGTTAGATAGGGTGGACAGGCAGAGCCTTTTTCCAAGTATGGGGACTGCAAACTCTAGGGGACACAACTTTAAAGTGAAGGGAGATAGGTATAAGACAGATGTCAGAGGTAGTTTCTTTACTCAGAGAGTAGTAAGGGTATGGAATGCTTTGCCTGCATCGGTTGTAGATTCGCCAAGTTTAAGTGCATTTAAGTCGTCATTGGACAGGCAAATGGACGTACATGGAATAGTGTAGGTGGGATGGGCTTCAGATTAGTATGACAGGGTGGCGCAACATCGAGGGCCGAAGGGCCTGTACTGCGCTGTAATGTTCTATGTTCTATGAATGCGGTTGCAACAAATCCAGCACCAGTACTGTAGGCTAATGTTTTGGGGACATGTGTTCAAATCCACCATGGTGATGGTACAGTGTAAGCTCAAATAATCATAATGGAATTGAAAACTAGTCTCCATAATATTGGGTAAAAGAAAAACACCTGGTTCACTAATGTCTCTCAGGGAAGGAAATCTGCTGTCATTACTTGGTCTGGCCTCCCTGTGATTCCAGGCTCACATTAATGTAGCTGACTTTTAATTGCCCTCTGAAGTGGTCTAGCAGTCCCTCAGTTCAAGAGGCAATCAGGGATGGGAATTGAATGCTGACCTTCCCCCTGGTACCCAGAGGCCATGAAGTTAGTTTCAAGAAATATGTGGCCGTTTAGACGATATGATGAGCTCACACGTTTCACTGAAAATAAAACAATGAAGCATCTGAAAGAATAGTCATGAAATTCCCAAAGTTTTGGTTTAAGTTGAAGCAGTGTCTGAGTCAGAAGGCAATACATTGTCATTTCACTTGTAAGGCATGAGGATAAAAATCTGGATTGCTATTTCAATGCAATACAGAAAGAGTGCGACACTGTCCTGGAGGTATTGTTTTCAGATGAAATAGTACATTGTGGCCAGGTTTTCTTTCTCAGGTGGATATAAGCTATTATGGGAAAAGAAAGAAGGGCAGCACTTGGCGAATTGCTCCTTCCGTGCACCTGCAGGGTACAAAGGGCCAAATGGTTTGTGTTTTCTGTGCTTTAACCATTCTGTGATTCTATGATGAGAGGGGCTTGTTCAGCTTTTCCTAAAACTTAACGCTTTCCAGAGATTAGACTTTGCACAAATCACTCAGGATATGAGTTATATTTTACACGTCATCAAACGTTCAATATTACAGGATGATAAATGTTGTACATGTAAGTGATCTTCTTATCGAAAGATCATTCCCGATTATGCCATTTAATCTCCCTCACAGCCAATCTTTGGACATGTTTACTCTGGTTTCTGACATTTTCAAACACATTCATGTTATTAAGCATCTCTGGCTGAATCCGCAATTATGGACCAACCATAACTGACCTTGAGAAGGTGATAGTGATCTACTGCAGTCATTATGGTATAGGAACACCACAGTGCTATTAGGAAGGCCGTTCTTGAATTTAGATCCAATGTCACTTAAGGAACAGAATCTATAGTTCCAAGTTAGAATGATGTGTGGCTGAGAGGGGCATTTATAAGTGCTGGCATTCCCTCATATCTGCTGCCACTAGTCATTCCAGATTATAGTGTCATGGGTTCGGCAGATGCCTTTGACAGAGTCTTGATGAATTACTGCTACACATCCTGTAGATGGTACACACTGCTGCTATTGTGCATCAATCGTGAAGGAAATAAATGTTGATTCGCTTCTTTACAAGTCTTCTTTTCCTTCTTAGTGTACAATGACCTGTTTATGTCTGTGGTTTGCATCTACTGCCATTTCTTGAATTCCAACAGCAGCAAGGAAAGTAAACAGAATGTTGCAGCTGTCTTTAAAGCAATATACACTGCCCAATATCAGGGATTTTAGGTGCAACACTAACTTGCTTTCAATTTCAAATGTAATTTTCAAAGATATCTCATTGATGGCAGAGAAAGGATGCAGACATGACTGAATGAAGTGAGCAGCAAAAGCAGTTCGACCCGTCTGCAGAAATGTTTCTGCAGTTAAACAGCATCATTGACTTTCTTCAGCAATGCGGAAGATAGAAACTTTGTACGAAGTAGCTCCAAAGGCCAATAAAAATGCAATGTTTTAAAATCATTCTAACTGTTGCCAAAATTGATCATTCTCCAATAGAAAGAGACCCATGGCCTGAATGTTAATAATTCTTTGGTGATGTATCGACTGGCAGGTCGGTTGGTAAAATGATGCAGGAAGGCATAAGCGGACTCATGTATTATTCCTGTCCCTGCACCAGTCTTTCAGTGGAGATTCCAGCCATCAAGTGGTATTCTAATTCTATAACTTAAATGGCTAAATAAGAGTTACTTTCCACATCCATAGACAACTTATTTGTGTCAGAAAGGCCCCTGCCACACAGGGAAACCATCCAGTGAAACCTAGCAGCCTCTCAGAGAGCTCTGGACAGTGATGGTTCTCCTTTTCAAGCACTTCATGTTTCACAAAGGGGACTTTTCCCAATGATAAACAAACATCCCCTTCCTCCCCTAGAATGCCTTGGTGCTTTCTTTGAGGATGCCTGGCCATTGAGGCTCCATCTATCTGGAGATGGCACCACAGGTTAGGGAAGTATTAGCACTTAAGCTAAAAGGATATTGGGTGGTGTTCAATAATATTGAGCTTGGTGGTCGTCTGCTTTTCATAGTGTGACACTGTCCTGAATTGGGATACCAACACTGACAGCATGCTTAATGACATGCTTCCCACTTCCTTGATAAATTGGACCAGTTAACTGATTGTAGCAGCAGATCAAAGGGTCAATGCTCTGGAAAATCCTATTGGCTATGCCTGTCTGCCTAGATATGGGGTATGCTGTGTATTCATTTTCAATTCAAAATTTGAAAGATTTTAGATTAGATTAGATTATTTACAGTGTGAAAACAGGCCCTTCGGCCCAACAAGTCCACACCGCCCCGCCGAAGCGCAACCCACCCATACCCCTACATGTACCCCTTACCTAACACTATGGGCAATGTAGCATGGCCAATTCACCTGGCCTGCATATCTTTGGACTGTGGGAGGAAACCGGAGCACCCGGAGGAAACCCACGCAGGCACGGGGAGAACGTGCAAACTCCACACAGTCAGTCGCCTGAGGCGGGAATTGAACCCGGGTCTCTGGCGCTCTGGCTTTGGTGAGAAGGTGCCACCAGGTTGAAGCAACCTCTCAGTTATTAACCACCATTGAACCCATAGAAAGGGATTGGCCCAAATGGATTCCCCAGCCATGCACCGATCTTGTATGGACCAGCTGGCGGGAGTATTCAGTGACATCTTTAACCTCATTATGATGTGAGGTTCCCACTTGCTTCAAAACCATCCGGTACCAAAGAAATAAAAAAACAGGCAAAGTGCCTTAATGACAACCACCCAGCGGCTCTGTCATCGATCATTATGGAGTGTTTCGCAAGGTTAGCCATGGCTCACATCAATGCTAGCCAATCAAATTACTATGATACTTTGCAATTCGCATGCCAATGCAACAGGTCCATGGCAGAGGCCCTCTCCTCAGCCCTACGTTCATCTCTGGAACATCTGGGTAACAAGGATACCCATGTCAGGCTCCGACTTATTGACTACAGCTCCACCTTCAACACGATAATTGCAAAGAGTTAGTGTGTAAAGGAATAAGCCTGAATCTGTTACAGTTGAGAAGAGGAGCAAGTCAAATAGCCAAGGCAAGCAAGTGCAAGGCAGAGAATGAGGTAAGACTGATAAATTAATTTTATTTCAATGTAAGACGTCTGGCTAAAGTCAGGGCATGGTTGGGAACATGGGACTGGGATATCATAGCTGTTATAGAAATGTGGCTCAAGGAAGGGAAAGACTGGAGGCTCAATGGTCCAGGGAAGATAGAAACTGGAGTAAGAAAGGAGGAGGAGTGACACTTTTGGTTAGGGATAACAATTATGGCTGTACTTAGGGAAGATATTCCTAAGAGTTGTCCAGTGACGTTATTTGGGTGGAAGTGAGAAATAAGAAAGGGACGATCCCCTCATTCAGATTGCATTATAGGCCTCCTAATAGTCAGTGGGAAATTGAGAAGCAAATTTGTAAGGAGATGTTAGATATCAATCAGGATGATAGGGCTGTAATGAGTTACATCAGGTGGTTGATAAAGGAGCAGCACTCTGAAAGCTAGTGCTTCCAAGTAAACCTGTTGGACGATAACCTGATGTTGTTTGTACATCCCAGTCCAACACCAGCACCTCCTAATCAAGGTTGTAATAGTACAGGATTTTAACTTTCCAAACATAGACTGGGACTGTCATGGTATTAAGCATTTGAATTAAGAAGAATTTGTTAAGTATATACAAGAAAACTTTTATTTTCAGTATGTAGATGAGCCTACTAGAGAAGGAGCAAAACCTGATCTTCTTTTGGGAAATAAGACTGGGCAAGTGATTGGGGTGTCAGTGGGAGACACTTTGGAGCCAGAGATCATCATTTTATTCCTTTTAAAATAGTGATAGAGAAGGATAGACTTGATCTAAAAGTTAAAGTTCAAATTGGAGGAAGAAATTTGACTGTCTTAGACAAGAATTTTCAAAAGCTGACTGGAAGAGGCTATTCACAGTTTGGGAAGTGGGAGGCCTTCAAAACTGAGATATTAAGAGTCCAAAGGCAGTGTGTTCCTGTTAGTGTGAAGGTAGGTATAGGAATTGCTGAATGACCAGAGAAATTGAGGCTAATGTGGTGCCAATATTTAAGAAAGGTGGTAAGGAAAAGTCAGGGAACGATAGACCGGTGAGCCTGATGTCTTTGGTTGGAAGGAATTCTGACAGACAGGATCTACATGCATCTGGAAAGGCAAGGACTGATTAAGGACAGTTAACATGGCTTTGTATATGGGAAATCATGTTTCACTAACTTAACTGAGTTTTTTGAAGAAGTGATAAAGTTGATTGATGAAGGCAGAGCAGTGAATGTTATCTGTATGGATTTCAGCCAGGCGTTTGACAAGGTTCTGCATGGTAGACTAGTTAACAAAGTTAATCACGTGGAATACAGGTAGCACGAGCCATTTGGATACACAATTGGCTTGAAGGTAGGAGACAAAGGGTGGTGGAAGTGGTGGTTTGAGTTTTGGACTGGAGGCATGTGACCAGCAGTATGCTGCAAGGATTGTTACTGTGTCTCCTGCTTTTTGTCATTTAATTGAAATGATTTTGATTTGAATATAGAAGGAATGGCTAATAAGTTTGCAGATGACAACAAAATTGGTGGTGTAATGGATAATGAAGAAGGTTATCTCAGCGTACATTGGTACCTTGATCAGATGAGCCGAGGAGTGGCAGATGGAGTTTAATTTAGATAAATGGAAAGGCAAATCAAAGCAGGACTTATAACCTTAATTGTAGGGTCCTGGTGAGTGCTGCTGAGCAAATAGACCTTGTGGTGCAGGTTCATAGTTCCTTGAAGCTGGACTCGGAGGTAGACAAGGTAGAGAGGGTGGCATTTGGTAAACTTGCCTTTTTTGGTCAGTACATCGAGTGTAGGAGTTGGGATGTCATGTTGCAGCTGTACAGGATATCTGTAAGGCCACTTTTTGAATACTGCATTCAATTCTCATCTCCCTGCTGTAAGAAAGCTGATGTTAAACTCAAAATGTTCAGAAAAAAATTACAAGGATGTTGCCGGTGCTTGAGGGTTTGAGCTATAGGGAGAAGCTGAATGGGCTGGGGTTATTTTCCCTGGAGTGTTGTAGGCTGAGGGATGACCTTATAGAGATTTATACAATCATAAAGAGCATGGATAGAATAAATAGACAAGGTCTTTTTACCAGGATAGGAGAGTCCAAAGCTAGAGGGCATAGGTTTAGAGTGAGAAGGGAAAAATTTAAAAGGGACCTAAGGGGCAACTTTTTCACACAGAGGGTGCTGCATGTATGGAAGGAGCTGTTAGAGGAAGTGGTGGAGGCTGGTACATTTGCAACATTCAAAAGGCACCTGAATGGGTACATGAATAGGAAAGGTTTGGAGGGAAATGGGCCAAATGCTGGAAAATGGGACTAGATTAATTTGTGATATCTGTTCAGCATGGAAGAGTTGGATTGAAGGGTCTGTTTCTGTGCTGTGCATCTCTATGACTCAATAACATTCTGTGAATATAACATGCACTTTACATAGCATTAATATATTTTGAGATGGTCAAAACACCGCATAGCTAAATTTCAGATACTGTTGGTAAAATATGATTTTAACAATATTCTTTATTGTAATAACATATCAATGGAATATGAATTGCAACCAACAATCTTATATCTAATTTAATACATTTCATATTATTTAAGGAAGTGTATATGTCATAACATTATCCATATTATACTCATTGATGAGATTTGGATGGATACTTTGTGCTAAGATTAACAGTGAAGCTTTCAGCACATTGTTAAAGAACACAATAGAAAACAACTGCTCACATCTGCAAATGCACAGTTAAACACAAAAGCCCTGCTCCTTCAGACCGAAGTTATAGTTGCAGCTGCAAATAGACAAAAGCTTGAAGCTGTCATCATAAAAGCACAATGGGGAAACATTGCTATCTAAACCTGAGGGGGCAGGAACCTGTAGGACTCCTTGGGCTCTTTGTCTGACAAAGAGTATACATTGGAAGCATCAAGAGAATCGAAAATGTATTGAGACACCTCAGAGTCAGGCATGGAGAAAAGTTTATTTATATTGTTCTTCTTGTGATGCTTTGCCTTGGGCTATATGCCTGATATGGAAGTGTATTATAAATAAAGACTATTGCAATTGTTTTAAAATACACAAGAGTGGAACATGCCATATTAAGACAAGTTAAATTTTTTGCATCATCTGTAATTTTCAAATCAAAATATTTTAAAATGTACCTTTACAAATGTTGTGATTAAATTATATTTTTGAAGAAATATGAAGGTGGATCTCCTAAGGCAAGGCTGGCTCATAACAAATGCCATCACATTCGAAGTACAATATTCCCAAATGTGGAAATACTTGACTGCAAATTTCCTGGTAGTATGTGACTGTGATTACGCTCTCCTGATTACAAATTAAAAGATGAAATTGAATAATCAATGTTTTCTTCTGCAGCATTTTATGACATCATAAGTCACAAACATGCTTTATTTGCTCAGCCATATACACTATAAATATCAACTGCAACCAGAGGGCCATCAACTCTGTGAAAGATGCTGTTTGATCTGCCTGACACTTGTTGGTCTTCAAGTGCAGAGAGTTGTCAATGACTCATTGTTGGAAAGAGGCACATCACAAGGTTCCCATCACAACACCATAGGGATTACATATAGGCGATGGAGAAGGTGCAAAAGAGGTTGACTGGGGCTATTGCCTGGATTGGAGTGTATTAGCTATTAGGAGACGTTGGTGGCCATTCAGCAATTTTCCACTTGCCTTGCAGCCCCCTGAGGTGATAACATGGCCAAGAAATGGCAGGAGCTACCAGACAACAGACTGGCACGGGATGGGTATCTCATGCTCCATCTCATTCAATAATCATGAAAGCCGTCAAACCACAGGTAAGACAAGTGGACAGGTTGCTCTTCTGCTATAAAGGCCAACCTTTGAGGCCTCTTACAAATTGAAACTTTCTTACCCATCCTTCAAGGGTCCTTCCATTCTGAGATACAATCTGTTTTACATGCAATGCCATTTATCACCTAAGGCACTGGGGCTGCCATGTGTCATTGTTAAGGAGGATACTGTTGGACCTTCCAGTCTTTCAAGATGCAAAAATGAGTAAAATCAAAACATGGAATTGTAAAAACTAATCTCCTGATCCGACTCATATATTTCAAACTATCGATGTGATCAGTATGTCTGTTTCCAAGTATTACTTTTTGTTAGTGGCTCTTCCCCAGCCTATTTTTACACTGACACCATACTCAGTTGGCATCCGAAATGATTCTGACAGTTCAAAACAAAAATCCACACCAATCTCAATAAGAATTTTTAAAATCTCATTAATTGAGGAAACATGTTATTGCTTGCCATGTTCTCACAGGTCCCAGCGCTTCTGTCGAGTATGATTAGGCTGACTTGCTATTCTATTGTCACATGTTGTTGGCTCGTGGAAGATCTGTGGGTGAGTCTAAGTGTAATCATACATGGAGGCCATTTCAAAATTTAAGCTATAAATATATTTGTCTGCTTACTTTTTCATTCATGTTTAAGCTGAGGTTGATTGCATGTATAAGGTATGGAGCATAGGGTAAAAACAATGACTGCAGATGCTGGAAACCACAATCTGGATTAGTAATGCTGGAAGAGCACAGCTGTTCAGGCAGCATCCAAGGAGCAGTAAAATCGACGTTTCGGGCAAAAGCCGCTCCCTCACCACCAGACGCCTGGAGGATGAACACCTCATCTTCTGCCTCGGAACATTTCAACCCAGGGCATCAATGTGGACTTCAACAGTTTCCTCATTTCCCCTTCCCCCACCTCACCCTAGTTCCAAACTTCCAGCTCAGCACTGTCCCCATGACTTGTCCGGACTTGTCCTACCTGCCTATCTCCTTTTCCACCTATCCACTCCACCCTCTCCTCCCTGACCTATCACCTTCATCCCCTCCCCCACTCACCCATTGTATTCTATGCTACTTTCTCCCCACCCCCACCCTCCTCTAGCTTATCTCTCCACGCTTCAGGCTCTCTGCCTTTATTCCTGATGAAGGGCTTTTGCCCGAAACCTCGATTTTACTGCTCATCGGATGCTGCCTGAACTGCTGTGCTCTTCCAGCACCACTAATCCAGAATAAGGTATGGAGCATGTTTACTGTATATACTACATCAACGAAAATGAAGGCTTACATTTTACTAATGCAAGATAAGTTTCCCTCAGTCACTTTCAGAATTCCCAAACAAACACTTTGAGATATTAGGGTTTGTTATTCATGCCAAAAATGCGAACAAGATCAATTACTTTATAAAATTAAAACTTTTACATCAGTCAGATATCAATGAACAAAAATTTGCACATTGACTTAACCAGAACAAAAGCAGAAATTGCTGGAAAATGCCAGATCTGGCAGCATCTGTGGTGAGAAATCAATTAGTGTTTTGGTTCCAGTGACTATTCTTCAGAACTGATGATAGTCAGGAAAAAGTTGTTTATTTTTGCAAGGTATAGGGGAGGGAGGAGTAAGGAGTAAACAATAGATGGAGATAGAGCCTAAAGATAGAGAAGAACAGTTGCACAGACAAAGGAGTGAATAACAGTCAGCCAAGGAGAATGTGTTGCTGATAATAGGGACTATTCATGGCTTACACTGGGTGTGTAAAAGCAGACCATGTGATGACAAGGCCTGATATGTGGACTTTGGAGTGAGGACAAGGAAGAAGATGCCTCAATTGTTGAATTTGATATTGAATCCAGGCAGCTGTAGAGTTCCCAAGCAGAAAATTAGTTGCTGTTCTTCATTAGTGCAGTGAAGTAAGCTGGAGCCAGAGATATTGGCCAGGGAACAAGGTGTTATGTTGAAATGGCAGGCAACTAGAATCAAAGGTCTTTTTTGCAGACTGAACATATGTTCTATGAAGCCGTCACCCAGGCTATGCTTTGTTTCCCGAATGTAGAGGAGACCACATTGTGAGGAGCAAATGCAGTAGATAGATTGAGTGAAGTGCAGGTAAAAAATTGCTTCACCTGGAAGTTGTGCTTGGACCCATGTATACCGAGGAGAAAGGAAGTAAACAGGCAGGTGTTATACCTTCTGTGGTTGCAGAGGAAGGTGTCATAGGCTGTGGGTTATGAGGATGGGAGAAGGCAGGGGTTGTTGAGAGTGAAGGAGATATGCATCAGGGTGTCCCAGAGAGAATGGTCCTTATAGATGACTAACATGCAGTGAAGGAGAGGGGTATGTATGTCTGGTGGTGGCATCCCAGTGGAGGTGACATAGATGGCAGCTAATGCTTCAGTCGCCTCCTCTTTACCATGGCTATGTGATCCCTTTACATGTTTATCCCCCACCAGGATGGCCATAGGTTTCTCCGCTTCTTGGAAAAATTGTCCTCACCCTAAACAACTTCTCTTTTAATTCCTCTTCCTTTCTTCAGGTCAGAGGGGTGGCCATGAGTATCTGCAAGGGCCCAAGTTATGCCTGTGTTTTTGTGAGGCACTTGGAACATTCCGTTCTATTTCTGAGCCTCATCCTTAACTCTATCTCCGATATATCGAATATATCATCAGTGCTGCTTCCCTCTCTTGTCCAGAATTGGAAAAGTTGATCGATTTCACTTCCAATTTCCACCTCGCTCTCACCTTCAAGTGGTCTATCTCTGACTCGTCCCTTCACTTCCTTGACATCTGTTTCCATTTCTAGGCATGGGCTGGCCAGCAATATCTACTATAGACTTACCAACTCCCACAGTTACCTTGACAACACATCCTTGCTCCCTACTTTCTGTAAAGATTCTATTCCATTCCTCATTATTTGCAGCATCTATTCTCATGATGTCAATTTTAAAAAAAGGCTTCCAAAATGCCCATCTTCTTCCTCAACCAAGGACTCCCCAACACTATTGTTGACAGGGCTCTCAGTCGGACCCAACTGATCTCCCACATTTCTGCCCTCATCCCTCGCTTTCTTCCAATAATAGGGATAACATCCCCCTATCATTCCACCAGCATCCCCATCCAGAGGATCATTAGCCACCATTTCCCCAATTCCAGCAGGATTCCTTCACCAGATACACAATCCTTTCCCTTGTCAATCCTCCGGGAAACCCTAGTTCATTCCTCCTTCACTCTCAACACTCCCTGCTTTGGGAGGGAATTTCAGGATTTTAACTCAGTAACACTGAAGGAATGGCAGTATGTTTCTAAGGACGGTGAGTGAGTTGGAAGGGAAATTTCAGGTGGTGGTGTTCACACATATCTTCTGTCTTTGACTTTCTAGATGGAGGTGATCATGGATTTGAAAGGTGCTGTTTAAGGGTCTTTGGTGAATTTTCACAGTGCATCTTGTCAATAGTATACACAGTTGCGATTGAACGTTTGAAGTGGAGAGAGTGGATGCTTATGGATGTGGTGCCAGTTAAGCGGGATGCAATGTCCTGGATGTTGTTAAGATTCTTGAGCATTGATGGAGTTACATTAATCCAGACAAGTGGGGAGCATTCCACCACACTCTTGACAGGTACCTTGTGGATGAAGAAGAGGCTTCGGAGTGTCAGGAAGTGAGTTACTCGCCTCAGTACTGCTAGCTTCTGACTTGCTCCTGTGGCCAATGTATTGATATAGTGAATCCAATCGAGTTTCAGTTCATTTCTAACCCCCAGGATATTGAAAGTGGGGGATTCAGTAACACCATTAAATATCACGTGACAGTGATTAGATTGTGGAGATGGCCATTGTTCTGCGTTTGTGTGGCATGAATGTTACTTGCCGCTTATGAGCCCAAGCCTCGATATTTTCCAGATCTGGTGGACTGTTTCAGTAACTGGGGAAAACCAAAGAATTGGAGATGCTGGAATTCAGAAACAAAGACAGAAACTGCTAGAAAACCTCAGCATGTCTGGCAGTGCATGCAGTGAGAAAACAGAGTTAACGCAGTGTGTTGTGACTGCATGGAATGCATTGCCAGCTGTGGTGGTGGAAGCAGAGTCATTAGGGACATTTAAGTGACTGCTGGACATGCACATGGATAGCAGTGTATTAAGGGGTGCGTAGTTTGTTATTTTATTTTACATTAGGATTAATGCTCTGCACAACTTCGTGGGCCAAAGGGGCTGTTCTGTGGTGTACTTTTCTATGTTCTATGTTAATATTTCAAGTCCATTGACCCTTCTTCAGATACTTTCTGTTTTTTCCTGGGCAATTTTCCATATTGTCAGGTCGATGTCAGTATCGTAATTTGTACTGGAACAGCTTGGCTAGTGGAGCGATGAGTTCTGCAGTTCATTTCGATTGCCGTACTATTGTCAGAGCCCATAGCCTTTGCAATATCTAGTGCATCGAACCCTCTTGACATCACATGGTTTGAATCTAATTGGCTGAATGCTAGGATTGATGATGCTGGGGACTACAGGTGGAGGCCAACTTGGCACTTCTGGCTGAAAGCTGTTGCAAAAGCTTCAGCCTTACCTTTTGCACTGATGCGTTGTGCTCTTCCACTATTGAGATGGGGATATTTTTCAAGCCTCCTTTAGTGAGTTGTATAGTTATCCACCACCATTCACAACTGGATGGGACAGGACTTCAGATCTTTGATCTGATGAATGTGGGATGGAATCACTTAAAGCTGAAAAATCTGTTGCGGGAAAAGCGCAGCAGGTCAGGCAGCATCCAAGGAGCAGGAGAATTGACGTTTCGGGCATAAGCCCTTCTTCAGGAGTGAGGAGGGTGTGCCAAGCAGGCTAAGATAAAAGGAAGGGAGGAGGGACTTGGGGGAGGGGCGTTGGGAATGCGATAGGTGGAAGGAGGTTAAGGTGAGGGTAATAGGCAGGAGAGGGGGTGGGGGCGGAGAGGT
>NC_057714.1:58854734-58856566 GCF_004010195.1 Chiloscyllium plagiosum
TATCTGGAGGTTGGTGGGGTGGTAGGTGAGGACCAGTGGGGTTCTGTCCTGGTGGCGATTGGAGGGGCGGGATTCAAGGGCGGAGGAACGGGAAGTGGAGGAGATGTGGTGGAGAGCATCATCAACCACGTCTGAGGGGAAATTGCGGTCTTTGAAGAAGGACGCCATCTGGGTTGTTCGTTATTGGAACTGGTCCTCCTGGGAGCAGATGCGGCGGAGGCGAAGGAATTGGGAATATGGGATGGCATTTTTACAGGGGGCAGGGCCCTCCCCTTCCTAGACCTCTCCATTTCTATCTCGGCGACCGACTCAACACGGACATTTACTATAAATTGACCGACTCCCATAGCTCCCTCGATTACACCTCCTCCCACCCTGTAATGTTACTCTCATATTTGATTTCAATGAGTAGCATTGTGGGGTCTGGAAATGCATTCACATCCATTTAAATGAGGCTTTAAATTTAACTCAAGGTGAATGTCTCATGACTTCATAAACAAAGGTGGAAGAGAGGAAAAGCTTGAGTTGTGCCTTATGACACCAGGAGGTAGAAACAAAGAAAAGAAACAGAACTATCCAGAAGACAGCAAGTGAGAATGTTTCTTTCAAAGAAAAGCAGGCCATTCAATTAGGAAAAGGCCTATAAAATCAGTGGTGCAGATTAGCAGTGTCAAAAACAATTAGGACAAAAGAAAAGAAGTCCTGAGAGGTTTAAAGGTTAGTAGGACGAATACTTCAGAGACAGAAGGAAGAAAGAGAGCTATTCGACAAGGCAGTTGACTGCATGAGATTAAGGAACACATGTGGAGGAGTAAGTTTACAAATTTATTAAAAATCCCATGAACAGACATTAACTAAAGAACACAGCCATAAGGGAAATTGCAGCAGCTGTTTGCCAGAAAAAAAAGTACAGCCAGGTCAAAAGAAAAGAAAACAACTTTAAGTTGGAAACAGCAACCCTTGAGTAAGTGTCTGAGATTATAGTTGAGGGTGAAAGGGATGAATATTTATTTCTGATATTTATCATAAGATTGTTTTAACAAGTTCTTATGCGGTGTAAGTTTGTGTTCTCCTTTTGTGTTTAATAGACTTTGCTGTTATTTAGTCGAAATTACTTTGACAGCCTTTTGTGAATATACAGTCATAGACTCATAGAGATGTACAACACAGAAACAGACAGGTCCAACTCATCCATGCCGACCAGATATCCCAATCCAATCCGGTCCCACCTGCCAGCAGCTGGCCCATATCCCTCCAAACCCTTCCTATTCATATACCCATCCAGATGCCTTTTAAATGTTGCAATTGTACCAGCCTCCACCACTTCCTCTGGCAGCTCATTCCATACACGTACCACCCTCTGCGTGAAAAAGTTGCCCCTTAGGTCTCTTTTATATGTTTCCCCTCTCACCCTATGCCCTTTAGGTCTGGGCTCCCCGACCCCAGGGAAAAGATTTTATCTATTTATCCTATCCATGCCCCTCTCAGCCTCCAATGCTCCAGGGAAAACAGCCCCAGCCTATGCAACCTCTCCCTATGGTTCAAATCCTCCAACCCTGGCAATATCCTTGTAAATCTTTTCTAAACCCTTTCAAGTTTCACAACATCTTTCCGATAGGAAGGAGACCAGAACTGCATGCAATATTCCAACAGTGGTCTAACCAATGTCCTGTACAGCTGCAACATGACCTCCCAACTCCTGTACTCAATACTCTGACCTTTAAAAGAAAGCATACCAAATGCCGCCTTCACTATCCTATCTACCTACATCCACTTTCAAAGAGCTATGAACCTGCACTCCAAGGTCTCTTTGTTCAGCAACACTCCCTAGG
>NC_057714.1:58856613-58863551 GCF_004010195.1 Chiloscyllium plagiosum
CGTCGAATCTCCTGTTCCCTGGATGCTGCCTGACCTGCTGTGCTGTTCCAGCAATAAAGTTTCAACTAACCTTCTTCACTGTCCACTACATCCCTAATATTGGTGTCATCAGCAAACTTACTAACTATACCTCTTACGCTCACATCCAAATCATTTATATAAATGACGAAAAGTAGTGGACCCAGCACCGATCCTTGTGGCATGCCACTGGTTACAGACCTCCAGTCTGAAAAACAATCCTCCACCATCACCCTCTGTCTTCTATCTTTGAGTCAGTTCTGTATCCAAATGGCTAGTTTTCCCTGTATTCCATGTTGTTCAATGGCCACCACTGTTAACAAAATGCAAGAATAAAAACTTGTGGTCCATCAAACAAGGTTCCACTCTGATATCTGACTTTTCAAAGTCAGTAGACAGTTCACCTCAAGTTAATTTTAAAGCTGGGATCATTACACTTACATATTTTTGTAAAAACGAGAGTGTGGTGCTGGAAAAGCACAGTAAGTCAGGCATCATCCAAGGAGCAGGAGAATCGATATTTTGGGCATAAGCCTTTCATCTCGACTGTGATCTCCAGTATCTGCAGTCCTCACTTTCTCCATATTTTTGTAAACTCCAATTTAACTCCTGCTCTTGTTACTTCAAGGTCCCTGTCATTTATCCATTTAAGTGATAAAAAAAGTGTCCTATTGTGAAGTTCTGCGCAATTATCTCATTGTAGGAGAAGAGAGACAAAGGATCCCCTTGGAAGGAGGCAGTGAAGAAAAAGACAGCCAAACAAAGACACTACTGAAAGGAAGTACTGTAAAATGGGTTATTTAAAGTTAGCTATTCTTTGCAATAGCTAAAAATGTGTCGCTGGAAAAGCGCAGCAGGTCAGGCAGCATCCAAGGAACAGGAGAATCGACGTTTTGGGCATAAGCCCTTCTTCAGGAATCTTCTTTCATGATTTATTGATTTTTATTCTCCCAATTCTTTAATAATTTATTTACATTTTTCCTTTTAATCATTGCAGGCATTTGTTCCTGCATTCCAGCATGCCTAACTGCTTCATACAGATCTTTGATAAGAAGCACAACTCTGAAGAGAAAATTAAAGGAGCCACCTTGATGCATTTTTGGAAATTGCCCAGTAGTACGACAATTGAGTACAATAATAAGCAACAAATTTGATTTGCCAAGTCTGAACTGTTTTCTGACAAAATTTCTGGCATCAGATTCTTAACCAAGCTCTATTTGAGATGAATTGCATAATTACATCACTAATTAATTTTCCCCCAATTTCCAGACATATTTGCTCAAAGTGAAGAATATTACGATACTTCAGTGTTATGGTTAGCATCCTATCAACAGTATGAAGGATCCCAATGCAGATATAGCAGGGCTGGGTGCAACTGAAGCTCTATCAATTGTGTCCAAATAATGTGCTTCAATCAATCATAGAAGGGTACTCCACCTACAACAATATAATGACCTTTTCTTAACTAACAATCATTCACCTGCCCAACTGACTGTCAAATACAGGGAGGTTTTGTGCTGTAATTGAATGATGCACCATAATTTTACTGAGACTACCAAACTCATTTTATTTTATATAGAGCCTGGAGAAGGAATTTATCACAACCTCTGGTCTGAATTTGAGCTCAGATCCCACAGATATAAGGTATGAACTTCATCCACAACAAAATAATCCCTAATCTTAGCTGATAGTGTCTTTAACACAACCCAACCCTAAAATGAAACTCATCATATTTGAACAAAGGATATTCAAGAGTTACATCAAGGAATTAGTCCCATCGGTTATTGGTTTCTATGCTACATATACTCTATTGGTTCAACATCTTTTCTACCATTTCCTGATGGGTACACCAATCCCCTACATGTCTGTATGCCTGCCTTTGTCCAGATATGTCAGTAAATATTCTAAGATACACGCAGAAAACAACAAATTTTTCTCTGTGCACAATTCTAGGAATAGAATGCTACTTCAGAAAACCAAGAAATATACACTAAATTAGACCAAAAGACAAATTTATTTAACATCAAACAAGTAAATCAACAATACACAATACAAATAGCATACTTGTAATAATAGTGTTAATATTGTTCTCAAATGCAAAAAACAAAATTCTAAAATGTTAATCCCCATATAGCATGCTCTTACATGGTAACATTCTACCAGAATCTTTGATCAGTTTATTATTCATGATAGCCACAAACTGATAGCTGACCAAGAAAAGGTCAGATTCAAATACAGCTATTCAAATCTTTTGAAGTAAAGCAAAAAAGAAGAATAATCACAACTCATAACTGTGTTTGCTGGTTTGTCATTCACGGATGGTTCATTGTCCAGAAACTTGTGTTTTCATCTCAATAGATGATTTGTGAATCCGAGAAATTAATCACTCTCCGGAAAGGACCTACCCAGAATGACTGCATTCAGGAAGTATTCAGCTCCCTTTTGTTTATGAGAATAAACCACAAATGAAAAAATCATTCCAGATTACAAAGTACTTTCTCTGAAGCTTGCAGAAACTGATTACTATAACTGCTATATTATCTATGTTGTGTTCCGCAAGAACTGAATTAACTTCTGACAAAAATGCTTAATTAATGTTGCACTAACCTCATCAAAAGATTTATCATTAACTTTGGCACTGAAAAACAATCATTTGGAAACATTTTTTGAATTTTCAGATCTCTCTAAAATGATCTAATCACATTGATCTTACTTTATGAGGTGTAATTATTTGTATGGAGATAATTTCACATTTCAGTTGGTATCAGGTTTCTTTTCAAACATCGACCATGAATTTCAATGGCCAGTGAGCTCTGTTTTCCTTCCTGTGAGACTGTGCTCACAGTGAAGGATGAAGCATTGTGATTAAATAAACTTGTGGTAACAAGGACCTGTTTCAGGCATCAATAGAAATGTGCTGTATTGTTGATTCACAGTCAAAGTGGAGCTGAAGATAGCAATTTTTACAAGTCTAATCTTTGCAACACAAAGTATAACCTGTTGGCTATTTCAAAGTGAATTGTGAAGCAGTTGATCAAAAGGAACTATTAAGCAACTGTTATACCATCACCACTAAGCACCTAATAATGACACACGTCATAGAAATACTGATCTGAAAGCCTTCTTTTGCCTTCCATTAGGATGGGGGATGACTTGTTCCATTACAATTGCACACGTCCCGAGACGACTCATATGGTATTTTCCAGGTAACTATGCTCGGTATCGTGTGGTATTTGCCACCACTGCCAGTGTAAGTTTGCAGTGAATAAAAGGAAGAAGACAGTTGATGCAATATCACAGCCTTGTTTGATGCCAATTTTCACTGAAATAAGGTTTGTACTGTTTTTCTTGGTAAAAATCAAGGCTTGTGAGATTGAAAAATAGGCACAAGATGTTGACAAATTTCTGAAGGTGCCAAATTAGAAGAGGATACAAAAGCAACATAGAAACTAGATGCAAGACATTCCATCCTTCATGCCTACTCCACTATCGAAATATGATCAAGGCTGATCTTCTACCTCCTTTTTTCCCCAATATTCTTTAATACTTATCAAATCTAAAAAATGAGCTTTTTCTCAAATCAATTCAGTGACTTAGCTTCTGGAGCTTTCTGTAATAGAGAATTTCACAGGTTTATTACCCTTTGAATGAAGAAACATTTTCTCATCTCAGTCCTAAATGATCTACCCAATCTTGAACTTGTTCCCCTTGGCTCTAGGCAATTGGAAAAAATATCCTCCCTGCCTCTCCTCTGTCCAGCCCGATTAGAATTTTGTACATTTCAATCAGATCCACTCCCATTCTTCTAAACTGGAGTGAATACAATCCCAAACAATCTCACATCTCCTAATATGACAGTTCTCCTGGATGTCAGCCTAGTGAACGTGTGCTGCATTCTCGACAGCAAGTGTATCATTTTAGTTGAGGACACCAAAACTGTAAGCAATATTTCAAATATATTTCAAATGCAATATGTCACCAGGGCCCTGTCATACTGCAGTAAGACATTCCTACTCTGAACTACAATCCTTCTGCAATACCAGCCAAAAACATTTTGCCTTCCTAATTGCTTGCCACACCTACCAATCTACCTTTATTGACCTGTGTACAAGGATTCCCAGATCCCTTTGCACATCCACACTTCCCAGTTGCATAAATGCCCTTCCTTTCTGTTTTTAAGACCAAAGTGTGCAATTTCCTATTTAGTCATGTTGCAGCACTATGTGTTTGCCCATTTACTCAATTTGTCTAAATTTCCTTGAAGTCCCCTGCATCCTCTTCACCAACATGCCCATTTTGTTTCATTAGCAAACTTGAAAATATTGCATTTGCCCCCCTCATCTAGGTCATTTATATACTGAGAATAGCTAAGGCCCAAGCACGGCTTCTTGTGGCTGCCAATGGGATAAAGACCTATCTGTTTTCTGTCCGTCCACCCAATTATTGATCCATGCCGATATATTACCCCATGCAATGTGCTTTAATTTTGCCTAGTGATCTCTGAAAATCCAAACACCATGATGTATACCACCTGTCCCTTTTGGAGTAACAAGCAGAATTGACAAGTCTTCTTGAGGTCAAGAAAGGTCATGTACATGGTCCTTGCACTTCTCTTAAATTTGCTGCAGAGTGAAAACCATGTCTGTGGTACCTCTCAATGTGAAAACCACGCAGAGTCTGAAAGGCGCTGCTTGGCCACTGGGAGGATGTGTTAATGGTAGGGACCTGGGGAGTGTTGACGAACAGAAAGACCTAGGAGTTCAGGTACATAGCTCATTGGAAGTGTTGTCACAGATAGACAGGGTGGTGAAGTAGGAATGAGATGTGCTTGCATTCTTTGGTGAGAGCATTGAGTATAGGATTTGGGATGCCATGTTGCAGCAATACAGGATGTTGGTGAGGACACATTTGGAGTACTGCATAAAAATCTGGTTGCCATGATATAGAAAGGATGTTATTAAACTGAAAAGGGCACAGAAAAGATTTACAAGGATATTGCCTGGACTAGAGGGTTTGAGTTACAAGGAGCAGCTAGATAGGCTCGGACTTTTTTCCTTGAAGTATTGGAGGTTGACAGGTGACCCTATAGAGTTTTATAAAATCATGAGGAGCATGGATAAGGTGAATAACCGAGGTATTTTTCCTAGGGTAGAGGAGTCCAAACTTAGAGGACATATGTTTAAGGTGAGAGGGCAAAGATTTAAAAAGGGACTTGAGAGACAAGTTTTTCACACAGAGGGTGATGGTGTTGTGTAAACTGAACTGCCAGAGGAAGTGGTAAGGCGGATACAATTACAAGATTTAAAAGACATTTGGACAGGTACATGGATAAGTAAGGTTCAGTGGGATATGGGCCAAACAGAGGCAAATGGGACTGTTTGGTTTCAGAAACCTGGTCAGCATGGACAAGTTGGGCTGAAGAATCTGTTTCCATGCTGTACAACTCTACAATTCTATAATCCCTACAATGACCTTCCCTGTTGCAGACAGCAGGATGGCTCCTTTACAGCTATTACAGATGGACAACAACTCAAGTATTACTTCTTTAACAGCTCTCGGCACACTTATCCATAATCAGATAAAAATATTGCACCTTTATTTATTCGAATTGCTGCCCAACTTGGATTCACATTAACTGGAAATGTATTCCAGAGCAGTTTGTCAGTAAGCAGTCATTGGATCAGAGTTTTTACAGCACAGAAAGAGATCTTTTAGCTGATTTCAATTCCTTTTTCCATCTCTTGGCCTGGAGCCTCATATGCAATGGCATTTCAAATGTTCATCTAAACCTCCACTGTGCTCCCAGTTATTGATCCTTTTACTGAAGGGAAAAGTTTCTCCCAATCTACACTAGCCATGCCCCTCAGAACTTTGTAGCCCACAATCAGACCCCCCCCTCAGCTGCCTCTGCTCTAAGGAAAGAAAACAGCCTGTTTAATCTTTCTTCAAAACGGAATTATTTCTGCTCAGACAACATCCTGGTGAATCACTTCTGTGCCATCTCTGGTGCAATCATATCCTCATAGACTCATGTGCTATGGCATTTCAAATGTTCATCTCAATATGGGGACCTATTTAAGGACATCAAGGACCGACAAATGCCAACACAAAGCTCCTTCTGATTTTTTGTACTTCCTGGGGTCAACCATTCAACTTGTATTTCCTTGCCTTGTTAGTCCTCCTAAAATGCATCAGCTCACACTTTTCAGGATTAAATTCCATTTGCCTCTGTTCAGCCCATCTGACCAATCCAAGATGGAAGAAGGGAAAAATTTCTGCTGTAAGAACTGCTCCTTTTTTGAGGTATTTTAGGTCTTGGAGGTGATTTCCTCGAATTTCAGGAGCAGCAATTACTGTTTTATATGCTGTTGCATTGTTTTAGAACTTTGGGAAAAAAAAGTCAAAACAACGGCAGTTTAAAATGGAGAAAAGCAGACAAAGGAAACACCTGGTGAGGACAGTGCAGGAGAGAGAGAGAACCGACACAGTTACCGCCTTTGCTGTTTGAATTATGTATCACTGGATATCGGAGTGCATCTGGGAAAATTAACAAACAGTGAAATTCACAACTGATCTTGGAGGAACTGTAGGGCAAAGTTCACAGCACAGAATCAGGTAAGTTAATTGTTGTTTTAAGTCTGAGTTCATCTGCCTTCCCTGTTAGGCCCCTTGCGTTGAAATAAAAGCAGTTTAATTTATTAGTCCTACCTTGTCCCTGCCTGCCCTGACTGTTTGACTCACTTCTGTTCTCAGCTGTACCCGTCTCAGATCAATCTCTTTCCTCACTGTCTCCCTGGGTCCCAACCCCCACCTTACTAGTTTAAATCCTCCCAAGACGTTCGAGCAAATTTCCCTGCCAGTATATTAGTCCCCTTCCAATTTAGGTGCAATCCATCCTTCTTGTACAGGTCACTTCTACC
>NC_057714.1:58864030-58865408 GCF_004010195.1 Chiloscyllium plagiosum
TGATTCAAAAAATGTGAATCCTTATCCCATACACCAGCTCCTCAGCCATGCATCCATCTGCTCTACCCTCCTATTCCTGCCCTCACTAGCTCATAGCACTGGGAGTAATCCAGATATTACTACCCTTGAGGACCTCCTTTTTAAATTTCTGCCCAACTCTCTGTAATCTGCCTTCAGAGCCCCAACCTTTTCCCTTCAAATGTTGTTGGTTCCAATGTGGACAATGACCTCCTGCTGGCCCCTCTATCCCGTGAGAATATTCTGCACCCTCTCTGAGACATCCTTGATACTGGCATAAGGGAAACAACACATCATTCTGCTTTTTCTCTGCTGGCAACAGAAAAGTCTGTCAGTACCTCTGATTAAAAAGAAACCTTCAGAAATGAGATAACAAGAATCCAGAGAAAGTTTATTCCTTTCAGGGTGAAAGGAAAGGCTGGTAAGTATAGGGAATGCTGTAGGACTAAAAAAAATGAGGGTTTGGTTAAGAAAAAGAAAGAAGCTTATGTCAGGTATAGACTGGATAGATTGAGTGAATCCTTAGAAGAGTATAAATAAAGTAGGAGTACACTGAAGAGGGAAATCAGGAGGGCAAAACGGGGACATAAGGTAGGTAAAAACAATAAGGTAGCTTTGGCAAATAGAATTAAGGAGAATCCAAAGGGGTTTTACAAATACATTAAGGACAAAAGGGTAACTAGGGAGAGAATAGGGCCCCTCAAAGATCAGCAAGGTGGCCTTTGTGTGGAGCCACAGAAAATGGGGGAGATACTAAATGAATATTTTGCATCAGTATTTACTGTGGAAAAGGATATGGAAGATATAGACTGTAGAGAAATAGATGGTTACATCTTGCAAAATGTCTAGATTGCAGAGGAGGAAGTGCTGGATGTCTTGAAATGGTTAAAAGTGGATAAATCCACAGGACCTGAACAGGTGTACCCGAGAACTCTGTGTGAAGCTGGAGAAGTGATTGCTGGGCCTCTTGCTGAGATATTTGTATCAACTATAGTCACAGGTGAGGTGCCGGAGGACTGGAGGTTGGCAAACGTGGTGCCACTGTTTAAGAAGGGTGGTAAAGACAAGCCAGGGAACTATAGACCGGTGAGCCTGACCTCGGTGGTGGGCAAGTTGTTGGAGGGAATCCTGAGGGACAGGATGTACATGTATTTGGAAAGGTAAGGACTGATAAGGGATAGTCCCACTTTGTGCATGGGAAATCATGTCTCGCAAACTTGATTGAGTTTTTTGAGTCAGAGTGAGAGTGAGAGAGAGTGAGAGTGAGTGAGAGTGATTGAGAGTGAGAGTGAGAGAGAGTGAGAGTGAGTGAGAGTGAGTGAGAGTGAGAGTGAGTGAGAGTGAGAGAGAGTGAGAGTGA
>NC_057714.1:58866033-58910995 GCF_004010195.1 Chiloscyllium plagiosum
GGGGCAACGTTTTCACACAGAGTGTGGTATGTGTATGGAATGAGCTGCCAGAGGATGTGGTGGAGGCTGGTACAATTGCAACATTTAAGAGGCATTTGGATGGGCATTTAAAAAGGAAAGGTTTGGAGGGATATGGGCTGAGTGCTGGCAGGTGGGACTAGATTGGGTTGGGATATCTGGTCGGCATGGACAGGTTGGACCAAAGGATCTGTTTCCATACTGTACATCTCTATGACTCTAACACAAAATGATTGAACTGAGCACTTTGTTCACATCTTCCACCTCATTCAAAAACTTTGCTCCGCCACTAACTGCTGTCAGAAACTGGAATTTTATTTTGAATATATTTTGCTCCTTGGAGGTTTTTACTTCATGATATAATCAAACTGAAAGAGCAGTAAAGGTTTTGAATAGGCTAAGTACATAAAATGAAATGAAAATTAATGTTGAATAGGTCAAATAGTATAATTAGTTAGAAATTGCTGGCATGCACAGCTTGAGTTTAGTAATTGCACACCTCACTAGCTGACTGATTAAGCAATATCAAATGTTGTTCTTAATGAATTGTTCCTTCAAAGCAAACTAGTAACAGGTACTTTGAAATCAACTTCTGTTTACTAACTCAAAATATGTTTAAAATCTAAGACTTCAGCCCTGATTGTTGAGTTAGCTCGGTAAAACTGAGCATGTAAAGTTTAGGGCCTTCAGAAAGGCTTGCTCGACTCCTGTATGGCTTTGCCTGAGATTTTTGTCTTTTCACATAGAGTTTGGGTATGCAGTTTATTTTGAGAGTGACAATAGAGCTTGTGAGGAATATAGATGCAGAGGTGGGCTTTGGGTCTCCAACGATGAAGCTCAGTTCCTGATGTAATTTTATCGCTTGACAAACCCACCACTCACCTCCTCTCAGTCTCATGACATGTCACCTATTCTCCCTCAGATTGGCCATGATACCCTATTTGATCTCAGACTGCCAATGTTATCTACATGTACCCTTAGAAAGCGCCTGCCAGCTCTATGTCTCCATGTCCGTCATATGTCCTCCATAGTTTAGATTAGATTAGATTTTAGATTACATTACAGTGTGGAAACAGGCCCTTCGGCCCAACAAGTCCACACCGACCCGCCGAAGCGCAACCCACCCATTCCCTTACAGTTACCCTTTACCAGACACTACGGGCAATTTAGCGTGGCCAATTCACCTGATCTGCACATTTTTAGACGGTGGGAGGAAACCGGAGCACCCGGAGGAAACCCATGCAGACACGGGGAGAACGTGCAAACTCCACACAGTCAGTCGCCTGAGGCGGGAATTGAACCCGGGTCTCAGGCGCTGTGAGGCAGCAGTGCTAACCACTGTGCCACCGTGCCTTCATCCGGAATGCATTATGAATGGTTCGCATGAGATATGCAATAGTAATAGTAATTATTTTAGACTCATTGGAAAAATTAAATATCTAACCATCTAATAAATGCAGAATTTAACAGACCATTGTTCATTATGGAAATCAAAACTATCCCAGTACTTTAAAAGTAATCCTTTACGTGCCTATTAAGTTAACAAACATACAAGAAACAACATCACAGGCATATTCTATAATTACAGCATCTTCAGTGTTTCAATTAATCTTCGATCTATGACTACCAACCAAGATGAAACAATTACATCTTTTGAAACCTGCCTAAAGATTCATAATAGCTGCAGATGCGGTAATAAAAGCTTCCAACCAAATTGCCTACACTTTATATGCATACTATTCAAAACATAGCAACAAGATACAATGGTATCCAATCACCATCTCACATATTAACTCTCGCTACCAGCAGTAAACAGTGTGTACCATCTACAAATGTCACTCTTGCAACTAACCAAGGTTCTTTCATCAGCATCTTCCAAGCCCAATATCTCTAACACCTAGAAGGACAATGGCACAGACCCTAAGAGCACCATCTGCAAATTCCAACTCTGGCTTGGCACTATACTGTGGTTCTTCACTGTCACGAGGCCAACATACTTGAACTCCCTTCCTCACAACACTGTGGACATACTTGAGCCACTAGGACTACAGTGATTCAAAAAGGCAGCTCATTGGTACCCTCAAGAACAAATAGGAATGGGCAAGCAATGCCCACTTCCTGTGAAAGAATATCTTAAAAATGATAAACCAGAATGTCACAAGTTTAACAGTTAAGCTTTGCAGTTACACTGGCTAAGGATTATTTAGTTCATCATGACTTACTCTGACTGTGATCAAACACTGGCATTTTCAGTTCCCTTTTCCTGGATTGCATAATGTTTGATTTTTGTTTCACTTAGATGGTGCAACACCACAGTTATAAATATGTTGGAAACCAATAAATCAGAGAAATAGTTAGCTGTGGTCAAAAAGAATTTTGAGAAAGATGTCACCAGAACAGGGCTTTCCGAAGACTTGGGTACAAGCAGTTGATTAGAATAACATCACAATTCTTACATTTGACAGTCAATCAACATGGTGGCATGGAAATGTTAACAATGGCTCTGCAATGGTTAGAAAATGTAAGTCAGCTTAAAATTTGCAACGTTTTATCCAGTTGTAAATCTCTAAACCATCATCAGAGACTAATATGAATGCCAGACAGATTGTAAACCCTCAAAATTATTGCTTTGAAGGCAATACATCTTTGAGCAATTGTTGGACAAGGCCATGTCTTTTCTCACAGAGTCAAAGAAGCCGACAGCGTGGAGACAAGCCTTTTGTTCATCCAATTTCTGGTCAGCTGAACTACGAGCAATAATCAGGCTTCTGATAGTAACAAACAACTACAGAGGAAAAATGCATTTTACATGAGGTGCAAAAACATTTGTTAAAGAAATTTTAAAATAGCATCATAAGTTTGATTCTCAGTGAAAAAGCAGCTTTCTTTGGAAAAAAAAACATATGAGCATTTCTTTCGAAAATTAACTGGCAAGCTGTCATCAACTGCTGAGAAGACGGATTGGCGGCCAAAGTCAGAAGTTTGAATCTCGTGAATTTGTGAGTTAGACCAGAGGAGTTCACATAGCTAGAGTAGAAATGTATGCTGGAGAGCACGAGGGTCCCATTGATCCTCCAGAACCCACTGGGAGAGCACCAGATTTAATCTGTCAGTTTACCCATGAGGCAGTAGGCCCTCTTAACATGGGGGAAAATTCTAGCAGCGACAGCAAATACTCACAAATTGGGCAAACACGGGGCGGCATGGTGGCACTGCTGCCTCACAGCGCCAGAGACCCGGGTTCAATTCCCGCCTCAGGTGACTGACTGTGTGGAGTTTGCACGTTCTCCCCGTGTCTGCGTGGGTTTCCTTCGGGTGCTCCGGTTTCCTCCCACAGTCCAAAAGATGTGCAGGTTAGGTGAATTGGCCATGCTAAATTGCCCATAGTGTTAGGTAAGGGGTAAATGTGGGTTGCGCTTCGGTGGGTCAGTGTGGACTTGTTGGGCCAAAGGGCCTGTTTCCACACTGTAATGTAATCTAATGTAAAAAAAATCTAATCTAATCTAATCACCTCATTTGGCGGCCCTGTGAGTGGCTGCACTATTGAGATTCCTGCCACTGGTTATATGCCATCATAGTTGGAAGACGTTAGGTTTTCATCCAGACTATTGCCAAAGGATCAGGAAAATCCAGCCCTCCAAGTCAGATATCAGTCAAACAGTATAGCTAAAGCTTGATGCACTGCTGTTCATATAAATGTATGACATGCAGACATGCTATAATTAATAAGGCAACCGTGGGCACTGCAGAAATTAGAGTCAAGATTAGAGTGGTACTGGAAAAGCACAAGTCAGGCAGCATCTGAGGAGCAGGAAAATCGACATTTCGGGCAAAAGTCCTTCATCGGGAATGAGGTTGGGAGCCTCAGGGGTGGAGAGATAAATGGGAGGGGGGAGTTTGTCAATGTTCCTTCCCACCTATCCGCTGCACCCTCCTCTCCAACCTATCACCTTCACCCCCACCTCCATCCACCTATTGCACTCTCAGCTACCTTGCCCCTAGTTCCACCCCCCTCCCATTTATCCCTCCACCTCCGAGGCTCCCAGCCTCATTCGTGATGAAAGGCTTTTGCCCAAAGTGTCCATTTTCTTGCTCCTCGGTTGCTGCCTGACCTGCTGTGCTTTTCCAGTACCACTCTAACCTTGACGCTATAATTAACATGCAGCTTAACCTGGTCGAACTATTCATATTAACATTCAGGAGAAAGTGAGATCTGCAGATGCTGGAGATCAGAGCTGAAAATGTGTTGCTGGAAAAGCGCAGCAGGTCAGGCAGCATCCAAGGAACAGGAGAATCGACGTTTCGGGCATAAGCCCTTCTTCATTAACATTCAACCTGACAGCGAAAGAAAGAAATTTCTGTATAACAAAGCTTTGAGAATAAAAAAAGATCTAGGTGAGTATACGGCTCACTGAAAGATCATAAACAATGTAGAAAAACTGTGCAAAAGCTAACTTGAAATTGGGTTGCATTACTCGAACATTCAGTATCCCATTTTGTTGCTATACAAGTTGCAGGTCAGGCTACATCTGGAGTATAGAATCTAGTTTATATAGTGTATGATAAAGTGACATTGGGGAATGCTTTCTAACTTGAAAGACCCTTAGACACTTTGATAAATTTGAGTTGCTGTTTCTGTTTACTTTAAAGCAGTGTAGATTTAGCAGTGGCCTGATAAAGGTCTATAAAGTAATCAATGGCTGGTTAACATGAGATAGGGAAGCTTTCACTATAAATTCTATGTTGCAGTGACCGTATTATGACTGAATTTTACATTTTGGTTGAAGGAGAGTGGCATATCTCTGAGACAGTTTTAAATATTTATAGAAGGGGATTTATAAGCACAGGAAATCAGAACTGGCTAAAGTGAATTTAAAAATTAGGTTAAAAGATGTCAATGGAGATACAGTGGCAGAAATTTAAAGGATATTTCAAAATGCACAATAGACACATTCTAATGAGTAAGGAAGATTCTAAAGGCCCAAAATCTGATTTCTAGTAGAAATATTAAAGACAATATCAAGCTAAAAGGATAAGCATGTCATTTTGCAAAGACAGGTAGCAGGTCAGAAGATTGGACAGAATATATAAAACAGCAAAGAATGATCAAAAAATGACGGGCACAGGAAAACAGTACAAGAGAAAGCTAGCCAGAAATGTAAAAACAAATGGTAAAAATTTCTATCAAGATCTAAAGAAGAGTTTTTTAAAAATGAGTATTGGCCCTACAGATCGTGAAACCGAAGAATTAATAATGAATAATGATTAATGTGAATAAAGCGCAGTGGAAGAGGGATTGGCGTGAACACACCAATGATGAAGGGTAAATCTTAGGGAGATATCTCCAAGCAAATGCGCCTGAGAAAGATGCACTCACATGACCCAATCCATGCCTCAGGGTGGGCAGAAGCAGGAAAAAAAGCTCCCATAAATATACCAGTTCCTGGCTACATAAGGTACCTGTGGAAGTCAGTAAGATTTCACTGAAATATAGAGTAACAATTACCATATCCAGCTATCTCATTACAATTGGTAAGAACACCTGGGTCCCAATCTAAAGAAAGACTTGACCTCATCCATCCAAATGTGCCGGCAGCAGAAACATCTGTCCATGTCATTACAGGTAAAAGGGACCATTGCACCGTCCTTGTGGAGATGAAGTCCCACCTTCACATTGAGAACAACCTCCATCGTGTCTTGTGGCACTATAACCATGCTAAATGGAACAGACTTCAAACCTAACTAGCAGCTCAAGACTGGGCATCCACGAGGTGCTATGGGCCATCAACAGCAGCAGAAGTGTACTCCAGCACTATTTATAACCTCATGGCCTGGCAAATCTGTCACTCCTCAACCATTACCATCAAGCCAGGGGATCAACACTGGTTCAATGGAGAGTCAAGGAGGGTATGCCAGGACCAGCACAGGCATACCCCAAAATGAGGTCTCAACCTCGTGAAGCTACCAAACAGGACTATTTGTGTGCCAAACAGCATAAACAGCAAGTGATTGACAGAGATAAGCAATCCCACAACCAATAGAACAGACCCTTCGGTCCACACCAACCAGATATTCCAATCCAATCTAATTCCACCTGCCAGCACCTGGCCCATATCCCTCCAACCCTTCCCATTCATATACCCATCGAAATGCCTTTTAAATATTGCAATTGTACCAGCCTCCACCACATCCTCTGGCAGCTCATTCCATACACATATCACCCTCTGCGTGAAAATATTGCCTCTTAGGTCTCTTTTATGTCTTTCCCCTCTCACCCTAAACCTATGCCCTCTCGTGCTGGACTCCCCGATTCCAGGGAAAAGATTTTGCCTATTTATCCTATCCATGACCCTCATAATTTTGTAAACCTCTATAAGGTCACCCCTCAGCCTCCGACGCTCCAGGGAAAACAGCCCCAGCCTGTTCAGCCTCTCCCTATAGCTCAATTCCTCCAACCCTGGCAACAGGCATTTCGATAAGATTTGCTTTCCCAAAATGCAGCACCTCACATTTATCTGAATTAAACTCCATCTGCCACATCTCAGCCCATTGGCCCATCTGGTCAAGATCCTGTTGAAATCTGAGGTAACCTTCTTCACTGTCCACTACAACCTCAAATTTGGTGTCATCTGCAAACTTACTAACTGTACCTCTTATGCTCGCATCCAAATCATTTATGTAAATGACAAAATGTAGAGGAAACAGCCCCGATCCTTGTGGTACTCCACTGGTCACAGACCTCCAGTCTGAAAAACAACACTCCACCATCCACCACCACTCTCTGTCTTCAACCTTGAGCAAGTTCTGTATCCAAATGGCTAGCTCTCCCTTTATTCCATGAGATCTAACCTTGCTAATCAGCCTCCCATGGGGAACATTGTCGAACGTTTTACTGAAGTCCATATAGATCAGTCCTTCCATATCTAGTCATGTATGGTAGTGGGCAATGGAACAACTCACTGGAGGAAGTGGCTCCACAAATATCCCGATCCTCAATGATGGACGAATCCAGCACATCAGTGCAAAAGACAAGGCTGATGCATTTGCAACAATCTTCGGTCAGAAGTGCCTAGTGCTAATCCATCTCACGGTCCTCTAGTGGGCCCCAGCATCACAGATACCAGTCTCCAGCCAATTCGATTTACTCCACGTGATATCAAGAAATGGCAGGAGGCAGTGGATTCTGCAAACGCAATGAGCCCTGATAACATTCCATCAATAGTACTGACGTTTTGTGCTCCATAACCTGCTGCTCCCCTAGCCAAGCTCTTCCAGTACAGTTAGAACGCTGGCATCTACCCGACAATGTGGAAAATTGCCCAGGTATGTCCTGTACACAAAAACCAGGACAAATCCAACCCAGCCAATTATTGCCCAATCAGTCTACTTCCCATCATCAGTAAAGTGATGGAAGAGATTACCAACAATGCTATCAAGCAGCACTTGCTCAGCAACAACCCACTCAGTGATTGGGTTTTGCCAGGGTCACCCAAGTTTGGGTTTTGCCAGGGTCACTCAGCTCCTGATCTCATTATAGCCTTGGTTCAAACATGGACAAAAGAGCTGAATTTCAGAGGTGAGGTGATACTGACAGCCCTTGACATCAAGGCTGCATTTGACTGAGTGTAGCATCAAGGAATCCTGGCAAAACTGGATCAATGGATATCAGGGGGCAAACACTCTGCTGGTTCGAGTCATTCCTGGCACAAAGAAAGATGGTTGTGGTTATGGAGGGTCAGTCATCTCAGCTCCAGGACATCTCTGCAGGAGTCCTCAGGATAGTGTCCTAGGCCCAAATAAATTCAGCTGCTTCATCAATGACCTTCCCTCTGTCATAAAGTTGGAATGTTCGCTGATGATTTCACAGTGTTCAGCACCATTCACAACTCCTCAGACACTGAAGCAGTCCGTGCTCAAATGCAACAATATCTGGACAATGTACAGGCTTGGGCCAACACGTGGCAAGTAACATTCGCGCCACACAAATGCCAGACAATGGCCATCACCAATAAGAGACACTCTAACCACTGCCTCTTGATATTCAGTTGTATTACCATCACTGAATCTCCCACTGTCAACATTGTTGGGGTTAACATTGACCGGAAACTTCACCAGACTCACCACTTAAACACAATGGCTACAAGAGCTGGTCAGAGACTAGGGATACTGCAGCGAGTAACTCACCTCCTGACACCCCAAACTCTATCCACCATCTACAAGGCACAGGTCAGGAATATGATGGAATACTCTCCACTTGCCTGAATAGGTGAAGCTCCAACAACACTCAAGAAGCTTGACATCATTCAGGAAAAGCAACCTGCTTGATTGGCATCACATCTACAAACATTCAATCCCTCTACCACCAGTGCTCAGTGGCAGCAGTGTGCACTATCTACAAGATGTACTGCAGAAATTCACCAAAGATCCTTAGACAGCACCTTCCAAACCCAAGACCACTTCCACCGAGAAGGACAAGGGCACCAGGTACTTGGGAACACCACCACCTGTGAGTTCCTCTCCAAGCCACTCACCGCCCTGACTTGGAAATATACTGCCATTCCTTCACAGGTGTTGGGTCAAAATCCTGGAATTCCCTCCCTACCGACATTGTGGGTCAACCCACAGCAAGTGGACTGCAGCTATTTAAGAAGGCAGCTCACCACCGCCTTCTCAAGGGCACACAGGGATGGACTATTAATGTTGGCCAGCTAGCAACGCCCAACTCCCACAAACAAGTAAAAACAAACATTGAGGATACTCTGTCATGTTGTATAGCAGCACCATAGAATATAAAATATAGAACGTTACAGCGCAGTACAGGCCCTTCGGCCCTTGATGTTGCGCCAACCTGTGAAAATAACCTGATGCCAATCCAACCTGCACTGTTCCATTATTATCCATATATATGTCCAATGCCCATTGAAATGCCCTTAATGTCAGCGAGTCTGCTACTGTTGCAGGCAGGCCATTCCATGCCCTACTACTCTCTAAGTGAAGAAACTATCCCAAATATCTGTCCTAAATCTATCACCCCTCAATTTAAAGCAATGTCCCCTCATGTTAGCCTTCACCATCCGAGGAAAAAGGCTCTCACTGTCCACCCTATCTAACCCTCTAATTATCTTATATGTCTCCATTAAGTCACCTCTCAACCTTCTCCTCTCCAATGAAAATAGCCTCAGATCCCTCAGCCTTTCCTTGTCAGACCTTCCTTCCATACCAGGCAACATCCTAGTAAATCTCCTCTGAAACCTTTCCAAAGCTTCCACATCCTTCCTAAAATGCAGTGACCAGAACTGTTTGCACTACTCCAGGTACGGCCTTACCAGTGTCTTGTACAGCTGAAGCATGACCTGTGGCTCCGAAACTCAACCCCCACACAATAAATGCCAACACACCATAGGCCTTTTTAAGATCCCGCTCGTAGTTCAGCTGACCAGAAATTGGATGAACAAAAGGCTTGTCTCCACGCTGTCGGCTTCTTTGATGTCAATCCAATCTGCACTGTTCCATTATTATCCATATATATGTCCAAGGCCCATTGAAATGCCCTTAATGTCAGCGAGTCTGCTACTGTTGCAGGCAGGCCATTCCATGCCCTACTACTCTCTAAGTGAAGAAACTATCCCAAATATCAGTCCTAAATCTATCACCCCTCAATTTAAAGCAATGTCCCCTCATGTTAGCCTTCACCATCCGAGGAAAAAGGCTCTCACTGTCCACCCTATCTAACCCTCTAATTATCTTATATGTCTCCATTAAGTCACCTCTCAACCTTCTCCTCTCCAATGAAAATAGTCTCAGATCCCTCAGCCTTTCCTTGTCAGACCTTCCTTCCATACCAGGCAACATCCTAGTAAATCTCCTCTGAAATCTTTCGAAAGCTTCCACATCCTTCCTAAAATGCAGTGACCAGAACTGTTTGCACTACTCCAGGTACGGCCTTACCAGTGTCTTGTACAGCTGAAGCATGACCCGTGGCTCCAAAACTCAATCCCCCAACAATAAATGCCAACACACCATCGGCCTTTTTAAGATCCCTATCTTTGAACTATTCCAGAAAGAGAAAGTGAGGACTGCAGGTGCTACAGATCAGAGTCGAGAGTGTGGTGCTGGAAAAGCACAGCAGGTTAGACAGCATCCGAGAAGCAGGAGAATCAACGTTTGAGGTATAAGCCCTTAATTAGGAATGAATCTGGCAGAGGAGACAACCTGGGTGTGCGGTGAGAGAGGGACTCACAAAGATTTTTGTGGAGAGAGGAGGAGAACTTCTTGAAGGTAGGCATCCTTGGAAGAGGCTTTGCAGTAAGGTTAAAACCAACTAGAGAAAGTGAGGACTGCGGATGCTGGAGATCAAAGTAAAGAGTGTGGTGCTGGAAAAGCACAGCAGGTCAGGTAGCATCTGAGGAGCAGGAGAATCAATGTTTCGAGCATAAGTCCTTCATCATCATATTCTCGAACTATTGCAGAAATTCAAGGCTGGACATCCATAAGGTGTTGTGGACCAGCAGCTCCAGCTAATTTGTACTCAAGTACAACCTTTTTTTTTAATGAAGGCATATTTAAAATGAGATGAGGCAGAGTCTGTCCACCATAAACTGGGGAACTCTGTTAATAGGTAAAACAACTGAGGGATAGTAGAAGGTGTTCAAAGAAACATTTAATTTACATAAAGGCTCCATGTTACAAATTTCTGCATTCTTTCTCTTCGCAAATTTTATTCAGCTCTTCTATCCTTCCTGCTAAAGTGCTTAACCACACACTTTCCCAAATTGTATTCCATCAGCCAGTTTGCTCAATCACAACTTGTCAATACCCCTCTGAAGAACTCATTCTCTTCATCACTATCTTCACACCTAATTATGTGAGATCCATAAACGTGGTTACAGGCTATTCACTTGCCTCTTCTAATGCATAAAAACAGCAAATGTCTATGGCCCCAGCACTGATTCGCAGTGGTACTCCACCAGTTACAGGTTGTCATGCTGTCAAAGCTTTGGCATAGTATCGCTTTTCAGCAATTCCACATACACTTACTTTATTCATATTTGTGTAACCCAACTTTCTTATACCATGTAAATATATTTGATTCAGTACAGACATAAACTATTAGTATTCAGCTAGCCCAGTTCCTACAGAGTAAATCAAGTCCTTATCTAGATTGTTGAGCTATTATCTTCGAGGAGGAAGTGAGGACTGCAGATGCTGGAGATCAGAGCTGAAAATGTGTTGCTGGAAAATGGCAGCAGGTCAGGCAGCATCCAAGGAGCAGGAGAATCGACATTTCGGGCATAAGCCCTTCTTCAGGTTAAAGAAAACTAATCTGCTCAAATTTTGAACAGTCTGAGCTGACTTGTGCCAACTGTACTCTGTCTGAAACCCGAGACAGACAGACAGAAGGTCAGTAGCAAACTGTCACAAAAGGTTGAGCCAAGAACTGTGTGGACCTGGTTCCACTTAGATTGAATATTTAGTAATAACATAGGCATCATTTTCCAAGGGAAGATGGTTCAGTCTGCAACACTAAGTATGCAGTGCAATACTACTACCTATCTTTACTGTTCAATAAATCTGTTTGGTATTTAAAGGCAAAGCCACAATTTTATGGAAAGTTTAACTGACTCATAATCTGCCAGCAGAGCAATGAACAATTTCCAGTGGCTGTAGACTTGCCCTTTCATGCTTAATCAAGCCTACATTTTTGCTACAAGTTGCTGAATGAGTGTAAAATAATAACAGCATAGCAAGGGAAACTGGATATCTGGCAGCTGATAGAACAGGGAAAACCACTGCTTATCTTCTTGATCAAGATTAAAGGCTGGTTAAATTAAAATCAGAAGAACGGAAAAGGATATACAGCATAAATTGCACTGCAAATTCAATGTCAAAGTAGGTACAGAAAGAGAAATAAGAAGGGCAAAAGAGAAAAATGGAAAAAAGTTTGAACGTTAGAATTCAATATTAAAATATAGTCTCCAATATTAAAATAAGGATACAAATCCATACTTGCTCATCATTACCTTTCCAAGGATAGTTGGGCTGAACAATAAGCAATGTCACATTCAGTGAACAAATTTTGTTTTGTGGGAGATATATATTGGCAGCAATGTATACTCACATTTCAAAACAAAAATGTGACAGTCAATCCAGACCTATATCAAATCAAAATTGCTTCTGTGTCCTGAAGAAGGGTTACAATTGAACCACCAACTTATGCACCTCCTGATGCTGCCTGGCTTGCTGTGTTCTTCCAGCCTCCTGCCTGTCTATTCTGTGTAAATTGTAGCAGCTTTGCATTTCTGTGATACGTTCAGTTCAAATACATTGAACAAATACAGCAACCTCCTACCATTCAATGTATTACAATGGTTAGTTAAATGTGAGATACTATTTTTAAGAAGCTAAGAGAATAACTTTTGAATGCTGTGTTAAATAGTGTCTGCTTGCCTAAAGTTACTGCAGTATTTGTGCATGAACAATGGTGAGTCCAATTACCTCACCATAAATTTTACAGAAAATTATTGAGTATTGTATTACCTTCTATAAAGAACTGCATGTGCTACCAGGCTTTTTAATAATTTTGTTCTGAGCTGTGGGAAATGATGGCAAAACTACTCATAATGCCAGAGGACCATGTTTTGAATAGGTCGTGGGGGAAGTGGTGTTTCCACAATTGTGAAGGATTTTTTTTTGCATGGCTCCATGTTACGTGCATGTGTGACTTGAATGATACATTGGATCTGATGGTGTTCATCTTGCTTTGCTGCATTTTTCTTAAGCAGCTGTATAGGAATGTTACTGAATATTGGGAAAACTGAAGCGATAGTTTTCAGTTCCTGCTCCAAATTCCATTTTCTTGAAATACCAATTCCACTCCTCTCCCTGGCAACAACCTGAAATCAAAGCAAAGCAATCTGTTGCAATTATATTTCACCACAAGATGACTGTCAACCACATTCATACCACCACCAAAACAGCCTAGTTTAATCTTTGTAGCACTGTGCAACTTCAGTACTGCCACAACACATCTCCCACAACTTTTATCCTTGCCTTGTTCCATCTTCATTCGACTGTTCCAAAGCTCTGCTACCTTTAAAATCCCTCTTTTCATAATCTTGATGTCAGCTTAAGCTGTAGAGCCCATGTCTTAACAAGCAGCCGTTCCTATTCACCTATCACACCTGTGCTCTATATTGGCTTCCAGTCAACATCACCTTGATAGTAAAATTCACATTTTCTTTTTACAAATCCCTCCATGGCCTTATCTCACTTGATCTGAGTAATTTCCTTGACCCTCATATCCTTCTGAGACATTTTCACTCCTGAGTTCATGGCGGTCCCCAATTGTAATCACTTCACCAGTGGTGGCAATGTCTACAACTTCCTTAGCTCGAAGGACTAGCATTCCCTCCCATACTTTTTCACATTTTAAAGTCATAAAGTCTTGTGTGTTGAATTGATAACAATTTTTTTAGTTATCTCTATCATAAAGTAAGTGGCAAGTAAACACTGGGAATAAGATATCTAGTTAGTGCTAAAATATTAACTTGAACAACCATTGCTCAAATGTAATTCAGAACAAAAAGAGTATGAATTAATATCAAAAGGAATTAAGGATTTATTTTGTCCCTTTCACATCATCAAAACCTCAGATGCTTTTAAATTATCGTCACAGTTGTAGTGAGATGCAGCTTCCTATCTCTGCACAGCAAGTTTTCACAATAATAAATCAAATAAATCAGCAGATAAATCTTTCTTAGGTTTTAGTTGAGGAATTAATATTGATGTGGGCAAAAAAGCTTCCTGATCTTTTTCAAGTAGTGTTTTGATGTCCAACTCGGAGTTTGGCGCAACATCTCATTCACAAAGCAGTGGCCCTGAGAGTGAAAAGTTTAATTAGTAGTACAAAAAAGTTAAAAATCACACAACACCAAGTTATAGTCCAACAGATATACAAACAGCAATCCAGGATTGTTCAATATATCATTTCAGTTGCATGGCACTGTGATCTTTTGCTATAAATTCTGTGTCTTATGATCCTACTCCACAGCTACCTGATGAAGGAGCAGCACTCAGAAAGCTAGTACTTCCAAATTAATCTGTTGGACTATAACCTGGTGTTGTGTGATTTTTAACTTTCTCCACCCCAGTTCAACACCAGCACCTCCACATCATGGCTACAAAATGTCAGCCTAAGATCATGTGCTCATATCTGTGGAGTGTGGCTTGAATCCTTTTGATTCAAAAGAGAAAGTGCTACCATGTAAATATCTTGAATGAGCAGGAGGCAGACTATGTTATTCTGAAAAATTGAACTGTTGACAGCATAGAAGAGTATTTTTGGCCATGGATATTTAGAGGCCCAGAATTAAAAACTTACAAGAAAGCTACAGACAGGGCAATGGTATCCATGATGGATTCAAAAGGTTCATACCCAGGTAAATTAGTGTATTCCACTCAAATATAATATATGTCAATTATGTCATCTATGAATTGGTGTTCAGTTTCTGAGTGAGTACACACAGAAACATTCCGATCCACCAGGTCAGTCTTCAGCTGACTGAGGAAAAGAATATTTGAGAACAGGATCTCAGTTCTGAGGCTTAGGTCACAGTTTACCAGACAGCAATGATTCCCATGCTCCGACATGTTTTGAAGATTTGTACAACCTACAACAGGTACTTCAGATCACCAGAGAAGAAACGTCAGCATTTCCTTTCCAAGGTTCTTCAAATTTACCGGCAGTGTCTTCAAGGCCAAGCTGCCCAGCATTTCGTCACTAATCATTTGAAATCAATTCTGCTGAGCAGACAGAAATGTTATTCAAATGACTGATTCCAGACTCTGTAATCAACTGTTGTATTCGAAACTTGCTCAGGCCAAGAGATTCCCATGGAGGAGAACCGAATTACTTCAGGAACACACTCGAAACAAAATTAAAGTCGTCAAATAACTCATGGGAGTCCCTGGTTTGTGGCTAACCAAAATGGAGAAAGATTATCTGATAAGGCACCAAATACATTGTAAAAGTGTGTCAGGGGCATGCAGAGACAAGATTGAGGTATCAAAGAGAATGGACAAACCTTCAAACACCTCATCTACTCAATTCTTCAAGTACTACCTGCCCTGCCTGTGGCAGAGTTTGTAGATCTCATCAGCCAACTCTGAACCCATTGAACTTGAACGAAAGCAAGTTATCCTCACTAGAGGGATTCTCCAAGAGATGAAAGAATGAGATATGTAACCACAAAGACATCAGAAAATGATGAGCCTGGATTGCATGGCACCCCTTTCTATGCACATTAGTGACAAAAGGTGAAATGCTAGAGAGAATAATATTGGAAAACTTAAAATCATGCAAAATGTCTATATATTAGTTTGGCAAGGGCAGCTATAGATCACTGTAGGGCAAGAATAAGTATAAACTTTTGTGGCCGCACACATACAGTGAGAACCTTGCAGTTTGGATGAGCCAGATAAAACAGGAGTGCCCCAGAGAGAAGTGAACATTTAAGTCGCAAACTTGGGGTGAATTTTCACCATAAAGGCAGTGCACAGGAGCTGGCTTGTACTGGATCTGAAACTCATCACATCTGGGAAGCTCAGGAAAGTTCAGATTTTCAGAAGAGCTGGAGGGCTGGTAAGCTGAGTAGGGCAGCTCTCACTGAATCAATAAAGACCTGGGTCTTAATACTTGAGGCTACTTAAAAGAGAAGAAAGGACCTTTTCCTCAAGGGTGACAGAAGGTCGCCTTGCTGTGCAGCATGGGTCCGTTTTAATGAGTATCATATCCCTCTACCTTCAATTCCTCCATTCTTACTTCATTGTTGGAAATAGCCTTAGAACCTTAAAGCTCAAGAAATTTGCTGAACTCTCATAGAAACAGCCTTTCCCTTTTGCTCCCTTATTAGGAAATTTTCGACAGCAGCCTGCTGCAGAATAGCATAATAAAATAACACCAAACAACTGCGGATGCTGGAAATCTGAATTATAAACAAAATGTCCTCTAGAAACTCAGTAAGTCTGGCAGCACATGTAGATAGAAAAACAGGGTTAATGTTTTGTGTACAGAGACCATTTGTCAGAACAGCATAGACATGATATCTCTGTCAAAGTCAAGTTTCTGGCATACACTCTGAAATAAGACCTCTCATAACCTGATAAATCTCAGGACTCATATGCAAACCAATTAAGTGCTGGATGAAAGTTTGCTTGCTGAGCTTGAAGGTTCATTTTCAGATGTTTCATCACCATACTAGGTAACATCATCAACGAGCCTCCGGTGAAGCACTAGTGGTATTGGCCGCTTTTTATTTATGTATTTAAGTTTCCTTGGGTTGATGATGTCATTTCCTGTGGTTACATCACTTCCTGTTATTTTTCTCAGGGGGTGGCAAATGAGGTCCAAGTCAGTGTGTTTGTTGATCAAGTTCCGGTTGGAGTGCCATGCTTCTTGGAATTTTTGCGCGTGTCTCTGTTTGGCTTGTCCGAAGATGGATGTGTTTTCCTGGTTGAAGTGGTGTCCTTCCTCATCTATATGTAAAGGTAATAGAGAGTGGGTCATTTTGTGGCTAGTTGGTATTCATGTATCCTGGTGGCTAGTTTCCTGCCTGTTTGTCCAATGTAACAGTTCTTGCAAGGTATTTTATAAATGACATTATAAACCCTTGTTGTCTGTATGGGGTCTTTCAAGTTCATTTATTTACAACCTCCAGAACTGTTACAAATACTATGTTGGACAAACAGACAGAAAACTGGAATACATGATACACCAGGATACATGAACAACAACTAGCCACAAAAAGACATGACTCACTCTCACTGGTATCTTTACATACAGTTAAGGAAGGACACTACTTCACCTGGGACAACACATCCATCCGAGGACAAGCCACAGAGACACACGCGAGAGTTCCTAGGAGCATAGCACTCCAACTGGAACTCTATTTACAATCACATTGGCATGGCTCCCTTTTACCATCCACGAAGAAAAAAACACGAAATGATGTCACCGCAGGAAATGACATCAGCAACCCAAGGAAACCTAAAAAGCTGGCCATACCACCAAGTCATGAGTTCATCGGAGGCTTACTGATGATGTTACCTAGTATGGTGACAAAACATCTGAAAATGAACCTTCCAGCTCAGCGAGCAAACTTACATCCAGAACCTCAAGCTGAGCTACAAATCTTCTCAAAACCCACTACCAACTAATAAAGCTAATTGACAAGACACAAGTTGAAAGGATTTTATACTAAATAGTTCGTGTTAGGTTCATTTGCATGGAAAATTAAGAAAAAAGTTAAAGGTGTGAGGGTTCAGGGGAGGTTGGAATTAGAATTAGATTTTATTGTCGCATATACTCAAGTACATAGGTACAGGAGTACTGTGAAAAATGTACAATGTCACCATTGCTGGTGCCATCTTGGGTACAAATGGTACCCAGGTACAAAATCTTAGGTACAAAGTAGTAAAATAACAAAACAAAGTTAAACGTTCAACATTGTGGTCCTCCTTGAGTGCTTACCCATGCTGAACTCACACTCCCTCCAAGGATTATTAAACTTCTTAGAAGTAGCAATTGGACAGAGAGTATGGAAAAGGTCATGGATCTAACTTCAGGCACAACAGATAAAGGGACAACTATGAGAAGGGTGCAGTCAATGCAGGACTAAGGGTGTTGTACTTAAATGCACACACTATATGAAACAAGGTAAATGAGTGCATAGTATAGATTGAAACTGGAAGGTAAGATGTTGTGGATATCAGACAGACATGGCTGCTAGGAAATCACGGCTGGGAACTGAATGTCCAAGGACACATGACCTATTGAAATGACAGGCGGACGGCCAGAGGGTGAATGCTTGCTTTGTTAGTAATAAATGAAACTAAATTGATAGCAAGAAGCAATATACAATCAGGAGCATAGAAACTGTGTTGGCAGAGTCGAGGAACACAAAAGAAAAAGAATGCTCTGATGAGAGTTGTGAACAGCCTCCCAGCAGTAATCACGATGCAGAGCAGAAACTAAATCAGAGGATAGAAAAGGCATGCAAGAAAAGTATTATTACAATAATCATGGGGGACTTTAATAAGCGGGTGGACTGGGAAAATCAGGTTGGTAGCGAATCTCAAGAAACGGAATTTATGAAATGTCTGGAGCAGTTCATGAGCAAGCCCATGAAGGAATAGGCAATTCTGGATTTGGTGATGTGCAATGAAGCAGACTTGATTAGGGAACTTAAGGCGAAGGAACACTTAAAGGCCAGTGACCATATCTTGGAATTCACCATGCAGTTTGAGGGAGAGAAGCTGGAATTCTATGTAACAGGATTACAATTGTGTAAAGGTAACTTCAGACATATGAGGGAGGACCTGATCAGAGTTGATTGGAAGTTGAGCCTCTGAAGGAAGATGATTAAGCAGGAATGGCAAGAGTTTCTTGGGATAATTCAGGATGCACAGTAGAAATTCATCCAAGGAAGAAGAATCCAGATGGGTATATGAATGGGAAGGATTTGGAGGGATACGGGCCAGGTGCTGGCAAGTGGGACTAGATTAGGTTGGGATATCTCATCAGCATGGATGAGTTAGACTGAAGGGTCTGTTTCTATGCTGTACATCTCTATGACTCTCTGACTCTCAACATACTTAGAGGAGGTTAAGCAACCATGACTGACAAAAATAAATCATGGCCAGCATAAAAAAAAGAAAACATGTACAATATGGTGAAGTTTATTTGGAAATCAGAGGACTGGCAAGCCTGTAAAATCCAGCAAAGGATAAATAAAAGTAAACAAAGTGGGGTAGAATATGAAAGGAGAGGGAACTAACTAATAGTATTAAAAAAAGTTGCTATAGTTTTTTTTTAAAGATATTTAAAAGTCAAGGGAGAGGCAAGAGTGGGCATTGTACTGCTGGGAAATGAGACTGGAGATGTAGCACTGGGGAACAAAGAAACATTGCAGGAACTGAATTGTTATTTTGCATCGGTTTTCACAGTGGATGACACCAGCAGCATACCAGAACTTCAAGAGAGTCAGGGGCAGAGGTTAGGGTAATGGCCAACACGAAGGAGAAAGTACTGGGGAATCTGAAAGCTTTTAAGATTAATCACTGAAACCAGATGAACTATATCTCAAATTTCTGAAGGAGATAGCTAAGCAAGTTGTGGAGGCATTGGTGATGGTCTTTCAGGAACAGTGGAGTCACAGAGGGTCTCAGAGGACTGGAAAATGGCTAATGTAATATCCCTGTTTAGAAGGAACAGAGGCAGAAGACAGGAAATTATAGACGAGTTAGCCTGACCTTGCTCATTGGTAAGATTTTAGAGTTCATTATTAAGGACGAGATGGCAGAGTACTTGGAAGTGCATGGCAAAATCAACACTGCTTCGAGGCCATACCTGATAAATCTGTTTATAATTCTTTGAGGAGGTAACAAACAATTTAGACCAAGGAGACCCCCCCAACAAAAGTTCTGGGCTCACCCACAAGAAGAAAAATCCTTTCCATGTCCTTGACAAGACCATTCGGGATCTTAGTTTGATCAAGACAACTCCCACTCTCCTAAACTCCAGTGGTAACAAGCCCACTCTGTCCAACCGATCCTCACAATATATCCTGCTCATTCCAGGTATAGATTCAGGGGTTCCTGAAGAAGGGCTCATGCCCGAAACGTCAATTCTCCTGCTCCTTGGATGCTGCCTGACCTGTTGCGCTTTTCCAGCAACACATTTTCAGCTCAATTCAGTAAACGCCTTCTGAGCTCCCTCCAATGCATATACATCATTCTTTAAAAAAGAGACCAAAACTACTCACAGTATTCGAGATGTGCAATTACCAATTCCCTGTTTAACTGAAGCATAATATCCTGACTTTTATGTTCAATTTGTCTCTTCATAAAGGATAGCACCCCATTAGTATTCTTAACTACATGCTGTACCTGCATACTAACCTTTTGTGACTCATGCACCAGAATAACTAAATCCCTCTGCAGCCTGTGCAGTTATTCTCTGTTTAAGTAATATTCTCTCTTTTATTCTTCCTGCCAAAGTGAACAACTTCATATTCTCTTACATTATATTCTGTCTGCCAGATTTTTGCCCATTCACTCAACATATGTCTGTCTACAACTTCCTTATATCTTCTTCACACATACTTTTCTATCTATTTTGGTGTCATCTGCAAATTCAGATACATGCCAATCCTTACCTCATCTCAATCATTGATGTAAATTATAATGAGTTGATGCCTCAGAACAGACCCTGTGGGACTCAACTCATGATATTCCTGCCAATCAGGCAAAGGCCTATTTAGACAAACTGTTTTCTGTCAGCTAGCCAATGTTCTGTCTGTGCTAATATGGTGTCTTCCACATCATGAGCTTTTATTTTCTCCAGTAATCATTATGGCACCTTTTCAAATGCCGTTTGGAAATTCACTTGCAATATCCAGGCCGAGCATGTGTACAGACTACCTTTTATGTGCACACATTCTACTTGGATATTGGACTTGAACTTTCAAAAGGCGTTTGAAGAGGTGCCACAAAGATTATGTGGGAACAGCGTTGAGGTCATGGTGGGGCGGTAGTGTGCAAAAGTATCAACCCCATTGTCAATTTCAAGACACCAATCTTGGCACATTTTCAACATGTTACTCCTTCAAAAAGAGCTCTAATAAATTAAACATAGTTTCTCTTTTACAAAACCAAGCTGGCTTTTCCCAGTTACCTTGAGTATTTTTGAATGTGCAGCTGTATGCCCTTAACAACCAATTCAAATTCTTTCCCCAAAACAAATATCAAATTAACTGGTCAATAGATTCTTGCTTTCTGCCTCTTTCCCTTTTTGAATAGAGGGATTATAATTGCCATTTTCTAGTCTAATGGAACCTCTCCTAATTTTGCAAATTTGGGAAAATTAACACTACCACATTCCCTAGCTCATTAGCAACCTGTTTCAAGACAGTCAGATGAAGTCTGCTTGGATATATCAGCCCACTGCTCCATCAGTTTACTTAGCACCGCTTCCCCTGTGTTTGTAATTTCACTAAACTCATGTTCCCCTTCTGCCTCGTGACTTACAGTGATTACTATGGGGTCAATTTCAGCACTAATGTTGGGTAACATGAAGGACTTTCCTTCTCAACCTTTTCCCTCACCTGATGCATGGTGACCCACAGGTTGAATCACCACTAGTTGTCTCTCTTTAACAACAGAATATTCCAATAGTCTGATAAGACGATGGTGATTTTAGTGTGTATGTAAAAACATGAATAATATGAGAGTGTCCTGGGTGACAATGCATAAAGCATTGTATAAGTATAAGTATGACAGAACACGCTCGAAATGGTAAATTATCATGTTCATATGACAAACTAAATAAACGTCATTGGTTATGGGTTTGCCGAGCTCCATTTATCACGTTACTTCAGTTGTTTTGCGCTTATGTGCCCCTATGCTGTTGCTTCACCAGCCAGGTGAATGCCTCATTTTCAGGTATGTCTGGTGCTGCACCTGACATGCTGTTTTGTCTTTTTCATTAAACTAAGGTCGCCCCTCCCAGCTTCATGATAATGGTAGAGTGTGGGATATGCCTGGTAATGTAGTTACAGATTGTAGTTGAATACAATTGTGCTGCTACTGATAGCCCACATCGCCTCATGTCTGTTTGAAATATATTCCATTTAGCACAATGATAGTGCCACACAAAAAATGGAGAGTATCCTTAATGTGAAGACAAGGCTTCATCTGCACTGGACCATGCAATAGGTAGGCTAGTAAGAATGAATTTGAATGTGTTTTCCCCCTCGCCACATGCAGATATGCCCTTTAGGACTCCACTATCTCAGTCAATTTGGTGCTACTAAATAACTTTTAGTGATGGACAATGAAGTCACCACACAGAATATATTTTTGCCTCCATCAGTCTCAGTGATGTTCAACATGAAGCAGCACTGAAACTTCACCAGACAAAAGGTAAAGCTGCCGTTAAAATGTAAGTATCCAACAGTTGCCTCAGTAATTTATTGCCAGTTCAATTCACGACAGAAAGTGAATTTTTGTCATTACACATGTAAGAACCTTTCTATCAAGGTGATAAGTGTTAATTGTCTAACAAACACTGGCATTGAAAATTAAGTTATACTTGTGGAATCCATTTCTTTTCAAAGTGATATTTTTTCTCTCACAGTTACACTGTCTCGTTATCTTCACTGATTATTTTGAATGAATCTACAGTGTAGTTGCAGCCACCACAAATCTTCCCCATTTCAGGACGCAAATATTCAAAAGGTAGATTTAATTTGCAATTTATGGGATATGTTCAGATTAATGCAGGTATCACATTTACTATGTCCTCACATAATATAATCTTAACTAAATGAAGCATTCAATGAAAAACCTGTACAGCTCCATCATAAATATTATTCACACTCAGTTCTGAATCCATTATTCATGTCAAGAAATACTGACCTTAGAGTTTAGTAGACACATCTTATTACAGATTATTTCAGAACTTGAAAGTGTAGGAAAAGGGCAATAATAATATATGATAGCCATTAGGTTTGTAAAAGATAAAATGCTACAACAAAACTAAACCCAAGTGTAATTTTTCAATTTACTCTTTGACAGCTCCTGAGGGAAAGCTTACTGAAGGTATATTTATGAGTTTGCCCTCAAGTGGGCCTGTTTACTTCAGTATCCTACCCAATATTTATTCCTTAAACAACACCATGAAAGCATATTATATGGTTATTATCACGTTGCTGTTTGTGAGTCCTCAAACTGTGTAAATTGGCAACCACCTTTTCCACATTACAACAGTGACAACATGGCATGAATACATTGTTGGTAATAATGCTATCTGGATTAGTCTGAAATAATAAAGGCCGGTATTTAATTGAAAGACGCGATTTTTCCACTTAAATCCATTCAGTGAATTGTTAACTGTTTGCTCTCCTACATCTCTCTGGAGATAAAAGTCAGAAAATGAAGTAGAAAGCACATAATGTTGTCATTAAAACATATCTCCTCCTTTACATTATGCAATTGCATTCTCATGATTGATGGCTATGCTTTAACCATCCACAGCCTGTACTTTAAAGTTAACTCCCCACACAGTTTTCTTGGCTCTATTTGACCCTCTCTAAAACCCACCTCTTTCAGCAACCTTTTGGTCACTGCTCCTAAAATCCCTTCATTGAATCCAGCTGTTTGATTGTGCCACTGGGCATTGACTTAAAAATGCTTTTAAATTAACTGTAGTACATGGGTGTATTGTTTATTATTTTGAAGATAATCTTTCAAATAGAACTGCTTCAGTGGAATCTTCTCCACTCACTGTTTTCTCCAGACAAACAGTTGCCTCCCAGTGTGTAATACTTCACATTAGAGAGAGAACAATAGAATAATCCTTCCATCAGACTAAACAGAATATTCTAAAATTATTTAAATCCTCCAAACTATTTTCACAGGGAAGTTGTCACAATTATGTAACTGACTATTGAACTCCATTCATTGATTTAATATTTAGTCTTTCATGGACTTACTTTAAAAAGGAACCAAATCACAGACATAAAATGGCTAAACAGGTTCACCAAACTTCATGAAATCAACATTCATTAGATCAAGTCAGTCTGAGCTGAAGTTTATATCTTCCCCAAGTGCAATGAAACCAGTCAGCCAAATCTTCCCAGTAAGGGAGAAAAAAGGTGCTTGAGTAACACTAATATGAAAATATTCTAATGTTGGAGATGAAATCTCAACTTCAAATATCAAGCCTAAAAAAAACACATATTCAGTAGATACAATATATATTAAAACAATCTACTATTTCAACTCAGTTTTGTTTTGGACAGATCAGATGAGGGGACATGGACTACAGAACTAAATATAGGCTGAGAAGGCTCTCTCTCTCTCAAGAAGCAAAGCTGCCAGTTCACACCATTGATTAGAAAGTAGCAAAGAGCAAATGATTTAGAAGATAATTGTAATGTTTACTACAGCTGGTATTCCATCAAAACCAACTCACCAACTGTAGTCCAGTTAAAAATGCCTTCCACATCAAGGACACCTAAAGGAGTCTAAAATGTAGATTCTTTCATCTTCTTATGTACTACGCCCAACCTTTTTAGTCTTGTATATTTGTATGTGCACACACACACACGCACAGTACATATTGTACAAAGTGAGGACTGCAGATGCTGGAGGTCAGAGTTGAAAGTGTGTTGCTGGAGAAGCACAGCAGGTCAGGCAGCATCTGAGGAGCAGGAGAATCAACATTTTGAGCATAAGCTCATCAACAGGATGGTGAAGAGCTTATGCTTGAAACATTGATTCTCCTGCTCCTTGGAAGCTACCTGACCTCCTGTGCTTTTCCAACGCCACACTCATGCACAGTATATATGTATGTCTGCCTGCCCATGAGCTCAAGTGAACACACAAAGGTTGTACGCTTGATGCCTGTCTTCATTATATTTCTTGGGGATAGCAGCTAAAAAAGAATCTCTTTTGTTTCCTCAAGAAAACCTAGTGATTGGCTCTTGACTCATAACATTAAAACAATTAATTACACGTTGTTTTGTATTGAAAAAAACTGAAACCATTGATATGAATGCACAAGAAAAGGTTCAAAAGAGGAGAACCGGGTACACTCCTTCTGACCTGAGAGAAACAAGATACAAAAACTTTTGTATTTTCTGTTTCTTGTGATAGATCATTTCCTTATAATATTCACATTTCTGACTTATTACCAAAATCACTTGTAATGAAGGATGTTATTGAACAGACACAAACTTCACCACTGTAAAATAAACTGCCTGAAGAAACCCATAATTTGAGGAAACATTCAAACTATTGCGATACATGAAGAATTTTTTTTTAGAAAAAGTTTGTTTACCTAAAAGAATGAACGTGCATATAAGAGAGTATGACATTCATACTAGTAAATTATAGTAATATGGATCTCATATAACAAAGGACTCAGCACAATAGATTTGGGAACATAAAGAGATAATTGGTGATAGTTTTCTTCCCCCCACCCCATCCCCCACCCCCATACCTGTGCACACACCCCCCACCACCAAAAAGGATGTGGTTTTAATTCCAGTTGCAGCTTTATATGTGATGTTCATAATTCTAAGATAAAATAAATTATTTTGACTGCCACATTTAAAATGTTGTGTTGCTGCAAAGAATGCAACATGATTTAAGGCTGGCAATTCAAGGATTTCATATGTTCCCATTTATTTCTGAAATTCTTTAATTTCTTAGCATATATCTCTTGTCAACAAAAATGGTGATGAAAACCTTAATATGTTAGCAATCTTATATTAAGATGAGAGTATTAATCTTCTATTCGAGTATTAATATGAAACTAGTTTTTGAAATCATGTAATGAATGATTATCGTGCATAAAATTGAGTATAGTAATGGAATCTCTTTTGAACTAACTGCATTATCCTAATGAGAACAGCTCCTAATGGCTGGTGTAACGTAATGAGGAGACATCCTGATGGCTGCTGAAATATCTACTTGATAAATGAGTTTGTCCTTGTTTTTATATGTGTCACTCTAATGTAATTGAACAAAATGGACAGATATACAATACAATCACTTATCTCTCACAAAACTCTATTCTATCTTTTTCAACCATTTCCTGGCCAGCAAATATCAATGTGTAATCTACCAATATTATAACATAACAGAACAAACAGTACACACATTTTAAAAAGGTGCTGAAAATATGCAGAAGCTTGAACAGCATCTGAGCAGAGAGTAACAGTCAATGATCCAAGTTGAATGAGACACATTTTGACTTGAAGAGTCAAATTCAATAAAAACAAAAAAAGGTCAAATATTTGCAAAGTTCCCAATCCTGCAATCACAACCCAGGAGAAGTGCTTTGAATCATTTTTTTTAATTTACAGGGCTGTAAGTGCGAACAGGTATCAAACGGACTAACTGTAAAAAGCATTTATGATACTCGCAGAAGTAGCTGGGTTTTTCACAGGTCTATCTCGGTGTTGAGATGTTGTTCTGAGTATAATTAAAAATGGTTAATTAAAGCATCCCTCTAGTCCTCACTCCTCATATCTACATTTCTCCTTTGCCTCATCCATGTCAACACATCCTGACCTCTCATGGGCCTTTGTAACACCTGTGACAATTTAGTGCCCACTCTTGCTTCCTACCTACAACCCTTTTCCCTTCCACCCTCCATGTAAGCTCACCAAGTATCCCACATGGGCAGACCTCAGGGACCATATGAAATAAAGTTTAATGTGTCCATGACATACCCGTTAAAAATGAATTACTAATAGCCTTTAAATCACTTCAAGTATTTGATTCTTCATTTGAAAGAACTGCTTCCATTAATCATTTCCTTTCTGAAAAAAAACACATTTGTAGTCAACCTTATTTCAAAGTAGTTATGCTCTTTTAACTGCTAGGAGATATCAATCAAACTGTGAACTTATAGTCTCTTTGATGTGACAATAAGTTGTGAAATCAGTCCAGCAAAAAAAACTTACAATAACAACCTTCAGGTTTATGTCAACAAACAATGGAATAGCACTTTTTTTAAACTACAAGCTGGACTAGTCTTTCTAAAAAAAAGTCTACAGGATTTTGATGACTTTACTGGACATGACAATTCCACAGAGCTTATCCACCTTTTAAAATAGCTTTTAGTCCATTCTTAACAATTCCAAAGTGGTACCTGACTTCCCACAAAGGATATGTTATCTCTCTTAAAGGAGTACTTTAACTCACCCAAAGTGTCATTCACCTCATCACAAAGGGGATTGTACGTTTTCAAATAACTTCAGCAGCTTTAGATCTTGTCCCCAAATGTCATGTTTTGGAAGTGCCACAAGTCATGTTTTGGAGGTGCAATTTTACATTTGCAATTGCTTCTGTGAATATGATCCACACTCCTCACCTTCCCCACCCCAATCAGTGAAAATGGTGGGATCTGGATTTACTTCACTCATAAGGGCTCTGTTGCTATATGGCTATGGCATGGATCCCTTCTAACTAGAAAAATTGAGGCCACCAACTCAGTTTCTCACTCCAAGATGTTGCCAGATCGGATTATTTAATGCATTTTCTATTTCTTTCTCATTTCAAGATTCAAGTATCTGCAGTACTATGCATTTATTACAGAAACATACCATTTGGCCTGACTAAGTAATATTATGTCTCTGCTGATGTTGCCTTCCTTCCTATGTCATCTATTTCATTTCAGCCATTCATCATCTCTTGCTACTCCCTTTTCTCTCATGTTCATGTCTAGGTATCTTTACATGGCTTCTGTGCAATTATCTTCATCACTTTCTATGGTAGAAAATTCCATGAGCTAACTTATGTGAGTTTTTAAAAAAAGTCCTGGATACATTATTAAGTGACTAGTATCAATTACCTCTATTTTGAATTCTCCTTCAAATAAATAACCTCTCTCCATATCAACCCTGTAAACACAATTTATAATTTTAAAGATCTTGATTGGATCACTTCTAAAGCTTCACTTATCTCCATCTTGTCTAAATAACTATAATATTTCACTTCTGCTCCCATCCTTTTAAATTTTCTTAGCACTGATTTTCTGAGTTCTTTATCTTGCAATGGATATTGAACTGTGCACAAGAGAAAGGCAAGAAGAAAAGCAACCTACTATTTTCATAGCAAGGAGCTTGGAACTCCACAGTTCAGTTTACAAAGTTTCTATGGAGCCTCACTAAATTCCAAGTAAGTTTCAAATAACTTCACAGATCTTGAATTTTACGTCCTTCTAAATAAACTCTGGTATTTTGGGACCACTTTTAATTGCTCTGTTGACCTGAGATTGTTACTTTTCTGAGTTGTTTCTTTGCAATCCTAGATACCTTGCCCTCCTACCCCATTCAGTTTCTTAATGCCTCCAATGTAGGTGATTTTTATTTTATCCTTCTTGCTGAAGTGCATCTTCTCACATTTAAAAATTTTAAAGTTCATTCACTACTGAACTGTGCTGTCTGCAGGCTTTCTCATGGTTTCTTGCTTTATGTTGGTTTCTTCCCTAGTATTAGCTAGTCCCACCAGATGTCAACATGACATGCAAACAATTACATGGGCACCAAAGCATCAACGTGATTGAAGAGGATGCTGCACATGAACTATAATGGTCAGTGAATGTAATTGTTTTAGCAGAGAATGATTTATTGATTCAGCCAAATAAAATTACTGCAACACTGTAATGATTTATTTTTCACAAGACCAAAATGTTATCAATATTATCAGGGAATGCAATAAAAATGCATTGCCCTTGTTTTGACAGGTTATCACAATTATGTTACGTCAAAGCTCAAGATGTTTACCTGACAAAGCCTGCAATATCAAATATGAAGTTAGTGTCACGAAAATTTGCACCAGGGTGAAATAAATTACATTCTCATTCAGTAGGTTTTCTTTGCAAATTTACAATTAATCGTTTTTTGTAGCTTCTCTAAAGTATTTGAATAAACAAGACTACAGATATGGCAATCAATTTAACAGTACTAACTAAACTACACAAGTCACCATTCAACTCTTCTGCCATGTTGGTAATTCCTACAGGACATGAAAATGAAATTCATGCGGTTGTGCGACCAAAGTTAATATTGGTTTCAGACTAAGAATGAGAAACTAAAGACCCAAATAGAACAGCAGAGAAAGTGTTAGGACCTGAGTTGAACTGCATACAAATACAAAACTGGCAACAGAAAAGTCACACAGATGGTAATTTATCAATGAGAAAATAGCACAAAATTGGTACATAGGATTGCGAGGCTAAAGGGGGCAAAGAGCCACCTAATTTTCTCTACTAATATTGTAATAGTCACGAAACAATCATATTGGGATAGTTGAATAATTATAATAATCAATTCCTAATAGATCCAGAAATAAAGCAAGGAGGCCACAGTGTTAGCAAAGCTTTAGGATCACAGATGCAAAAGTAATTTTCTACCTAAGCATACAACACTGACTTTATGTCATGTTGCACATTACTCACACAGTATCCCAAAATATTATACCATAATTTACGTGGCAGAGCATCATATGCTTTTAAAAAGATTTGTCCCTGTATGGTTAGGTTTTTTCAGTTCTTTGCATAACACTTTGCTGAAAATGCAAGCTGATAATAACTTGGTGAGTGTGATAGGGGATTGGGCACTTCTCGAGTCATAGACATGTACAGCACAGAAAAAGACCCTTTGGTCCAACTTGTCCATGCCGACCAGAAACCCTAAATTAATCTATTCCCATTTGCCAGCACTTGTCCCATATTTTTTTATACCCTCCCTATTCATATACCCATCTAGATAACTTTTAAATATTGTAATTGTACCACCCTAAATTAATCTATTCCCATTTGCCAGCACTTGTCCCATATTTTTTTTATACCCTCCCTATTCATATACCCATCTAGATAACTTTTAAATATTGTAATTGTACCAGCCTCCACCACTTCCTCTGGCAGCTCATTCCATACACGTACCATCCTCTGCGTGAAAAAGTTGCTCCTTAGGTCCCTTTTAAATATTTCCCCTCTCACCCTAAACCTATGCCCTCTAGTTCTGGACTTCAAAAATACCTTGTATATTTACCCTATCTATGTCCCTCATGATTTTATAAACCTCTAAACCTCTATAAGGTCACCCTTCACTTGAATGAACAGGACAAACAAACAATGGCATAATTCTAAATAATGACAGTGAACGAATATGAAATGAACATGTGTGTGTACACATATGGTACCAAAAGACAAATAATGGTATTAAAATAAGTTTGTATTGAGAGAAATGAGAAGACAGGAAAATAAAATGAAACAAAATTGGTTACTTTCAAATTCTTCAACAACTATCAGCAACTGAACAAATTAACTTTACACTCGTAATAGATGCCTTCCAGTGCCTGAGAGGTTGCTTGATGACAAAAACATAAGATATAGGTTCTGGCACCTACCATTCAGCCCTTTAAATCTGCTCCAATATTCATTAAAGTCCTGGCCAGTATCTGGCCACAAGTCCACCTTTCCACATTATTCTAATATTCCTCGATTTCCATGGTATCCAGAAATCTATCAATCTCTTGGCCAAAACATATACAATGTCTCAGCATCTGCAGTACAGTAAGGTAGGAAATTTTAAACATTGTTCATACTTTAAATAAAGATATTTCTTCACTTCTTATTTCCAAATAGCTGCTCTCTTATTCTAAGACCATGAAATTTAGTTTACCCTTCAAGATTCTAATCCATGAAGTCCCATAAAAACTTTTCTACATTTTAAGAGATAACTTTTCATTCTTTTAAGTAATTGGGAACAAAGGTTTAGGCTGGATTTTAATCATAGAGGCAGGTAACAGGAGTTGGGAAATTCTTGAGCTCAGAAGGACTTCTAGTGGGTTTGTCATTCTGGTCTGTGATAACTGGAATTAGGCCAATTGTCCTCGGAAAACTTCAAAAGCATCCACATGTGGAGATGTACTGCCTTGTTTTTGAGCAATTTTTTTAAAAATTGCATTCCGGTCCTTACCCTCCTCAATACCACAACCCTCTCATGCCAAGCTGTGTTGCAGCAGCCAACTCTCAGCCCCCTATATCTCCATGCCAACCTATGGCTTCCATGCTCATTCAATCAGTAAACATTATGTGCAGAACCAATGAGTCACATTGTCGTAATGTCATGTGCACAAAAGCTTTTCTTCAAGTGATTCATTGGTGCATTTCAGAGAACTGCTTTTGCGACAATCCTATAAAAATAACAATTAACTCAGCATTTATAATGTCAATTTCTGAAACTGTGAGTACTTGTCCTCTCTTTATCTTGAGCACATAAACATTGAACAATTATAAAATTGATTCAGCAGAAAAGAATGCTAATCAAACAATGTTTCACATGGATGCAAATTGTTTCACCAAATTCATGGGCATCTGGTGTCTCAGCCATACCTCATTATGTATTTCTGGCCTTGTATGAAAAGAAACACTTCTGGACCAACTAAAGTCACCTTTTACTGTGTTGAATCTGGGTCATGGCAAGAAATGAGTTAGCCACACAAAACATAAAGGCGAATTTATACAAAATAAAGCAGAGAAGAGCTGTGGAAATCTGACCAATTAATAATTCAGCGTTTCCCGATCTGAACACCAAGTTCCCCAGTTACAATGTAACTATGAAAGATATTATAAAATCTGGGATTTTGGACATAATTCATGATGAAAACTACCAGAGTGGAACAACAGTCTGATAAATCAAAGAATGCAAGCATAAGTCAGAGCATGTAAGTACCCATAAAAGAATGAAGCATAATTGCAGTTCAGGAAAAATATTTGCTTTAAAAGCATGTACAGTATAAAAGAGCTTTAAGAAAGGACAAAAAAATCAACAACTACAAAAGAACAGGTAAAGGAAAAAGCTAAATATGCTAGAACCTGTAGGCTTTTCAAACTATTTTAAATTAAGCCAAGTTAAACAAAAGTAGGCACAAAACCATCACATCACCCAACTCCAAAACACCAAAAAACATGAGAGTGGTTTGGAGAGAGAGACAGAGAAAGACAGAGAGAGTTAAAGGCCACACAAACGTAAAACTAGCAGAAGAAATGTTGCATGCTGGTCCCTGCAAACTGGAAGTTCCAAAACTGGCATTAAATGTCAGAAGAATCACGGACATGCATGGGCAAGGACTGGACCAGGGCAGAAAAGACAGAGTCGGAGTAGGAAGAGATGAATTCTGTGGGGCAAGAGCAGCCAGAAATAATGGGTCTGCCTGGGCAGTCCTGTTTGTGGATTTTTGGGAGGAGGCAGAAGTGAGCTGTGTGGGGTTGGGGGACTATCAGCTTAGAGGTGGGGTGGGAGGTGATCACCAGATGAAATGAGGTCAGTGATCGTCGTTGATAGAATGGCCTGATGTACCATGGTGGGATCATGGTCATGGGGGGAGATAGGAGGAGGTATCTGAGAGCTGGAGCTCAGCCTCTGCAATGTAGAAGTCAGTACGCCAGACAACAACAGCACCACCCTTATCTGTAGGCTTAATAACACAGTCAGGGTTGGATCTAAGCATAAAGAGTTCGGAGGGAGATGGGTTGGATTGAATGAGGCAGGGAAATTGAGGCAATCAATATCACATTGACAATTTGCAATGAACAGATCAAGGGCAGTGAAAAGGCCACAGGGAGGGGTGGAGGTGGAGAAAGAGTGTTGGAGCAGAGCGAAGGGGTCTGTCGGACGGGAGAAGACTCTTGTCCAAAGAAATGGCATGGAGACGAAGACAATGGAAGAAGAGCTCAACGTCATGTCATGCCTGAAATTCATTAAACAGGGGATATAGAGCGATAAAACTGAGATCTTTACTGAGTACAGAATGTTCAGTATTGAAGAGCAGAAGGTTAGGAGGGATGGTGAATACATGACAGGAGGATGGGCTTGAGGAGGGGATGGAGTCAGAGGGAAGGGGAGGGGACAGAGGTTACAGGAGGCTGTGGGATCCCTGAGTTGTTGCATTTTGTGGGCTTTGATGCCTGATAGGAAGTCGGATGAACTGGAGGATGAAGTGGAGCTGTAAAGTGGTTCAGCCCTGAGCCAGCATCTTGTGATGCAATTGGACAGAAAAGGTCAAGAGCATGAATGTGACGCCGCATGGCACTGAGTGGAGATCTCAGGATACAGCTGTCTGTGCAATGTTGAACATCACAGAGATCACGGTGATCCTGGGAGGATTTAAAGTATGAGGACAAAACTCCATTTGGAATCCACATGGGGTGGCATGGTGGCTCAGTGGTTAGCACTGCTGCCTCACAGCACCAGGGTCCCAGGTTCAATTCCAGCTTCGGGCGACTGTCTGTGTGGAGTTTGTATTCTCCCCGTGTTTCCGTGGGTTTCCTCCGAGTGCTCCAGTTTTCTCCCACAGTCCAAAGATGTGCAGAGCAGGTGAATTGGCCATGCTAAGTTGCCTATAGTGTTAGGTGCTTTAGTCAGAGGGAAATGGGTCTGGGTGGGTTACTCTTCGGAGAGTCGGTGTGGACTTGTTGGGCCGAAGGGCCTGTTTTACATTGTAGGGAATCTAATCTAATTACCATTGAAAATGTTAGACTAAAAGAATGCAGATAACCATCTGAGCAAAAACAAAAGGAAGAACTGCAGATGCTGGAAATCAGAAATTGCTGGCAGGTCTGATAGTATCTCGAGAAAGAAAGCAAAGTTAATGTCTCTGGTCCAGTGACCCATCTTCAGAATGGAAATACAACAAATTCCCATCTGATTCACTTTTTATTGTTACAATCATCACATGACACAATGATAATAGAGTGGGCGACTCATCATACACAAAAGTGGGTACTGCAGATGCTGGAGATTAGAGTCAAGATTAGAGTGGAGCTGGAAAAGCACAGCAGGTCAGGCAGCATCTGAGGAGCAGGAAAATTGATGTTTTGGACAAAAGCCCTTCATCATAGCAACCAGATGACTATTCTCATTTTCCAAGCTCTTTGAGCAACAGAGATTAATCCTTTCCACATAAATCAGCTCACCAGTGATAGTATTGTACTAGCTCAAAGGTTTAACATAAATATGTTTAATTGGCCTGTTGCCAACTGTTGCTGATTGAGAGTGTGCAAATGGTTTGCTTTTCACACCTTGAGCTCAGTGAAAAATCACAGCGTGTCCACAAAAATCAGGTGTGGAGCACTGGGCACTCCACAAGTAAAGTTAGAAATCAATGCACTTTTAATTGGATGGGAGGTTCCAGGGCAGGGATCCTGTCACCTTCCCATCTCCAACCCAATTAAGTCTGTGGTGGGAAAGACCACAACTGGCTTTCCTGCCCCTTAAACTGGTCAATTAAACCCTACTTAAGAGTAGCATCCTGTCAGGGGACATGATAGTGTGCAGGGGTCTGGCATTGTGAGAAACATGATTTTGCTTGCTTGTGGGCTTCCAGGAGGAGTCTCTCATTCACAAGACACTCGGTGCCTATTCAAGGGACATAACATCAGGAAGAGAGTATGCTGTTAAAATCTACTGTTTGCCTCATTCCAATTCCTCATGCCGTTCCCATCATTATTCACCTGTGACATGGGGCTGTATTGGCCTGAACTTGCTACTGGCCTCTGAAATGTTTGATTAAGCAAGATGCCATATACCATCCAGGAAAGAAGAAATGCAGGATTCTTGCTGGCTCTTTTGTCTGATGTCGGGACACTCATTGCCTCTACATGATTCTGTCCAAAAACTGAACAGAAAAATGTGTTGCTGGAAAAGCGCAGCAGGTCAGGCAGCATCCAAGGAGCAGGAGAATCGACGTTTCTGGCATAAGCCCTTCTTCAGGACGGCTTATGCCCGAAACATCGATTCTCCTGCTCCTTGGATGCTGCCTGACCTGCTGCACTTTTCCAGCAACACATTTTTCAGCTCTGATCTCCAGCATCTGCAGTCCTCACTTTCTCCAAAAACTGAACAGGCAGAGTTCAGGATTTCACTCGTTAAAATGGCAATTGCTGCAAACCTGCACATGGGTAGGTTTTAGCATGGCAACAGCAGTTTGTGAATCTGTATCAACTTGCTGATTTCTCATTGTTTGGTACTTGGGCAATGGCCAAATTGACAGTCTGCCTGCCATTTTTATAATGAAACCAACTAATAGCTAATTCCCCTCGGTAGAAAACTAATTGACCCAAATGTTACTCTTCCCACACAATAATGAAATCCCAGCTTAATTTTTGACAAACTCAGGGACAAAATAGGGTGCTATTTCCCTCAGGATGTCACCTGCACATGTTAGGGACAGATATCCTTTTATGCTTCCCACCAGGGTCCAAAGCTCAACTCCCGAATAAGATAACACCTTGCCCCCTACAGAGCTTAATACCTCTCAGCTCAAAAATCATGAATTCACTTGAATCAGTTTTCTCTGTAGTTCTGTTGCTGCTGGGTTTTCAAGAGCTGTCAACCAACCAGACTGGATAGCAGTCCTCAAAAGTGGGACTCAGAAGGGTAGAATCCCCACATTAAGACCAATCGCAGAATATATCATGGAAGAGGGTGAGGCACAGCTCGACATGGAGCAAAGCCACCCCTGGAAAATCTAGCCCATGTAAGACAGAGCTTACAGCTTGCAACTGACCTAACTAGAATGATTATATTCATCCAGAAACTGCTTGGATACTTCTTAAACAACTGATCAAACTGGTGGACTTCAGCTGGTACCGAAGGGGTTTCTTCACTCATGTGATGTCGAGAAAATGTAAAATATGCACCAGTACACCTTTTGTTTCATGAATATTTGAAAATGTTACTCAGTTTATTTCTCACAAGTACAAAAATATGTTGTGTGATTCAAGTGTCAAATGGATGCAATGGCATTTGCTGGTTTGATATTCAGGCTAAAGCACTCATATGGGCACAACAGGTTATTTGCTTTAGTCCTTCAAGGCACCGACATCAAGAGTCGAGAATAGAAAACATTTCATTCTGTACCAGTAACATCGATTTTTTTTGACTGGCACAAAATCCACCAAAATAGAACATCTAAAGCACCAAACACGATAGTCATCAGCAGAGTTATGTGCACAATTTTTGAATTACACTTTGTACATCAATATAACATAGTATTCTGAAAGACATTTCACCATGGCAACATATCCCGATAGATAATATTTCTTTGAGGCAGCATTGCCATTTCCATCTGGTCCAACTGTAAATACACAGCAGTCAACTCACTTTCTCTCTTAGGAAATAGTACTGCAAGCACTATTGACACAGTAAATAAATTACTTGTGTCTTCAGGACATTCAGTAGTTTCACTGCCATACATCAGTGAAATCCTGTACAGCCTCTTGTTGATCTACTGGAAAGCACACCTGGGGCATTTCCCTAGTATACCAACATGCTCATCTGTGAAGAGAAGTAATCATTAGCAAGTTAATAAAATAGTTTCCATTTGAGGGTGGGGTGGGAAAGTTGGTAAATGTGTAATAATGTATGAACATTTGCGTATAATCAAACGGCACTATTTGTACAGAAATGATACCTTATGTGAATATGAGGAATATTTGCTGCAGCAGGAAGACTTTGCCTGATCATATGGGTGAACTATGAAGTCAGCTAGGGTACCAGGCTTTAAAAGAGCACAAAATTAATCACTTCAAATGTCAATTAAATAAGGGTAGAAATTAATTATAGGCTTCCCATTTTTCCATATTTTGCATGTTCAACTGGGGTTGGGGGGTGGGGCAAAGTCAGTTTGCCTAAGGTGCCAAAACACCTTGGGAGAGTTAGTGATTATAACTTTTGACATCGCATTCTTATTGGCGTCAATGAGTCATTTAGCGCGGAAACACCCTTCAGTCCAACTCGTCCATGCTGACCAGATATCCTAAATTAATCTTGTCCCATTTGCCAGCCCAAATCTCTCTAAAACCCTCCTATTCATGTACCCATCCAGATGCCTTTTAAATGTTTTTAATTGTACCAGCCTCCATCACTTCCTTTGGCAGCTCATTCAATAAAAACACTATCCACTGCGTGAAAAAGTTATCCCTCAGGTCCCTTTTTAAATCATTCCCCGCTCACCTTAGACCTATGCCCCCTAGTTTAGGCCTCCCCTACGCTAGGAAAAATACCTTGGCTATTCACCCTATCCATGCCCCTCATGATTTTATAAATCTCTATTAGATCACCCTTCAGCCTCAAACACTCCAGGGAAAACAGCCCCAACCTATGCAGCCTCTCCCCATAACTCAAACACTCCAATCCTGACAACAGCCTTGTAAGTCATTTCTGCACCCTTTCAAGTTTCATAACACCTTTAGCTCCTTAGTCACTACTCCCTGCTTTCTACGGCCTTACAACTTAGCCATTTTCTTAGTTTTCTCAGCAATTCAGAAATGTGGTATGCAAGAGTAGCCTGGTTGTGATTTTGCCATCTCCATGGTGATGTGGCTCAGATAGGGACTTGCCCAATCCACACACCGACCTCCATGCTACCTGTGTTGGTGTGAAATTAGCTGACATCATGTTAAGTGCACAATAATTGTGGTTAATTGTATGCAGCTAGTGGGCATTCATTGGGGTTGCAGTTCACCATAACAAAGAGATTCACCCTTCAATAGACAACTAAGATGCTTCATGGACTCCCATTCTGCCTGTGTTTATTCACAGCTCTGAGGGATCCATATTCCACACATGTACAGGTTGTGTGAGTTTTCAGCTCCTCTTCTATCATTTGAAGGGGATGCTTGTCAGGTTTTGCTTGCATTCAGCCTCATGCTTCTGGTCTTTGGCCACCAGTACAGAAGGGTTTGGACCAACATAGTGAGGCATAATCAGATTCAGCCACAGGTGGCTGAAGTTGGGTGTTTGATACAAGAGCCAGCTCCTTTCCATGACTATGTTGTGCCCAGGTGTCCTTGGAGAGAGAAGATATGATATCTGCACCAAACTTGAGATCTTCCAGCACCGACTGAATGACATCCCCTCTCCAAGGAACAATATTGTGTATGTTTTCATGGGGTTGGGTTGAAGATTTGTTGTGTGTGTGTTCTGGTGACAATTTATGTGGTGATTCTTCACTTAATCTGTTAATGGGTAGTTTGTTTAACATAATGAATAAAAAAATTGTAACAAACATCACCCTTCAAATGGTGCATGCGGTTATCAGTTATATATAGATATTTCTCATTCTCAGGCTCTAATTTGGGTTACAGTTGCTACAAAAGAGATATAAATAGGCTCTAATTGAAGTCATAAGGAAGGGGTCATTTGGAGTTATATGCTTCGAATGATTAACTATGTAAATGGCAGTGACAATATAAGCTGAGTGCTAAGAACAAAACATCCAACCTCTCAATCACATGGTAGATGGAGACCATTATAAGGGGCAAAAAGATATTTGAACTCAAAGTTTCCTCAGAAGTAAAAAAAAATTGTTATTTCTCATCAGCCGGAGAGAGGGCGTAACATTATGACTATTTAACTGGAGCAACCGATCTAACATTATAGATAAATAGTAGTACTTTCAAATTTAGAATTCCAAACAAACACTTTGGTCATGACTCTCCAGTTTGTAATCCAGGATGTGTGCGGGCATCTTTAGTGACACTGATTTACTGCTTCCACGACCAAGAAATCATGCTGAGGCAAGTTTCAAGCTCCTTGTTATGAGCTGAAAGACAAGCTTCTTATTCAATCACAGATCTTGACAGTGGAGCCCTGCCCTGCCAGAAATAGCCAGAGACTGACAGAATCTAGACCCAAAAACCCATTAGTTGAGGCCATGCCTTCAGGAGAACCGATTGCAAAATGTTGGCTGTCTGTGTGCACATGTGAGAGAGGTGGGTGGTAGTGTGATGGTAGTGTTTCGGGTGGGGAGGCAAGAGCTGAGGAATGCCTTTTGGCAGCCATCTCCTTGACCCCTAACTCAACACCCCATTGTCTCCAGGCTGTGGCAGAAGAAGACATAGCCACCCAACCTGTCAGGACACCAGCCATTTTTCTTGCCTGCTTGGATGGCAGGAAAAGGGTTGCTGGCCTTTTGAGGCCCTTAAGTGGTCTTTGGGCCTAATTATTGGTGTATTAAGATCTTCAAACACAACCTCAGCACCAAGAAATTAATACTGAATTGGTGAGAAAGGGATAAGTCTTTTTCCAGGACTAATTTGTCTAATTATTAATCCTTTTCACCACTTTGTTGCTACCTACAGGCAATCTACAGGCAATGGTGAGATATTGGATATCACATATCATTCTGCCACAGTCTCCACTAACTTTTTCAGAAACGGCACTAACAAATTTGACCATAAACACTTGGCAGGATTTTGTCAGAAGAGGACAAGCAACATTGTGCTCCAGGAACAACTGGAAATTTGATTGGACAGCAGCGAAAAAGCCCTTGTGAATAGTCATTACCATATGTTTTCAATTATGTCCATAGTTACAGTTAGTCCTTAATAAAAGATTTTCAACAAGTGATTAAATAAATTGAGGGATTACTTTACAAAATGTTTGTTAGCACAAAAGTCTATTTAATCTGGTGTTGATGTTTGAACCTTGATATGTACTGTCCATGAATGCTAAGTCAGAGATTGTGACAAGCCCCAGCACCAGGAAAAGGTTGTTTGTCAGGAGCATTTATTTGAAAGGTTTCCCTTTTAGTGTTTAGATGAATTAAAGAATCTTCCAAAATTATCAATGTATCATCTTACGGGTTGGCATTAAATTGAAATATAAACAGTCATAGTCATAGACCCGTGGACAGCTCTATGAAAAAGAGAGTCACTTAGATTACTTGAGAAGGCACTATTCTATGGCCTGAGGCAAGGGGAGGACAGAGGCACCTATCAACTTCCACTGCCAATTTATAGAATGAACAATGCCCTTGGCATCAGTCTGTAAAAGCCATCCAGCCAACTGAGCAAGCTACACTAATCATTAATAATGCTAAAAATCACAACACGAGGTTATAGTCCTACAGATTTAATTGGAAGCACTGGCGTTTGGAGGGCTGCTCCTTCATCAGGTGGTTGTAGGAAGGAGTGACACTCCAAAAGCTAGTGCTTCCAATTAAACCTGTTGGACTATGACCTGGTGTTGTGTGATTTTTAACTTTGTACACCCCAGTCCAACACCAGCATATCCAAATTATTGATAATGCATAATGATATTCTATTCAGAATATACAAACATATAGTAGTTAGCATACTTCAACGGGCATTTTCATCATATAGTCTCATTTATAATTTCTTTTATTCCAAGATAAACAGCTCATTAAAAAAACTGATCAATTAAATGCAAACAATCAATATTCTCTCAACACACTATTATCAATCTCTTCATTAATTTTGCCATCAAGACTTTTCTTCATCAACCACAAAATCATAGGAAGTGCTATTCCAGGATGTTACCTCAAATATCATTTTGCAGTCTGAAATGTTACTGCTGACCATGATTATTGTTATCAGAAAAAAAAAGAATGAGACGAAATGTTAATGGATGCTTATTCTATAGCTATCTGATTTGTTTACCTTATTAAGAAAAAAGCTAAAATTTTAAAATCTGGACAAGAGGGTATAGGCCCAAAATAGAAGATTTATTATGGTGCAAAGGGATGAAATATGAGGCAAGGGAAATCATATGGTTGTGATAAGTTGATACGTGATTTTAAAAGCCTACTTTGGCATTTTGGAGGCATGGACTGAGTTGCACAATTGAAGGTCCTGGCAAGAATTGGGATAAATGGTGTTTCTCAATGTTGAGAAAAGCAAGTGCAAGGAGGAGGGAAATGTCTGTAGAATTTGAATACTACAGGAAATTCAGAAAATGGCCAAATAGTTGTGATTTGGCAGGAAACTACAGGCCAGTTCGCTTAACATTTGTCAGGAAAGATGATGAAGATACTGTTAAATATATTGAAACAAGACTCTTGGAAGCGTTCAAGGTAATCAGGCAAAATCAACATGGTTTTATGAAAGGGAAATCATGCTTAACCAATCCATTGAAGATCTTCAAGGGAATAACATATACTGTAGATAAAGGAGTAGATTTGCTATAATTAGATTTCCAGAATATATTCGACAGGTGCAACACCAAGGTTATTGTGGATGGTGTAGGGAATACCAGATTGGCATGACTGATTGGCTAGATAACAGGAAACAGTGAGCAAGCATAAATGTGTCAGTTTCTGATTAGCAAGGTGGGATAACTAATGTGGATGGGAATCAGTACAGTACATCTTAAAGCTTAAAGAAATAACTTGGATGAGGTGATCAAAGGCAGCTGGTAACAGAAAGTTAAGTGGGAAAGTAAGCTGTGATAAGGACATAAGGACATTACAAAGGAACTGGATAGTGAGAGTGAGCAAAGATCTAGCAAATGGGGAAGAAATGTTCAAAATCTGTGAAATTGTTCACTTTAACTGGAAGAAGAAAAAAGCATATTATCCAAATGGTGAAAGATAATAGTGCTCTGATACACAAAAAGATTTGTGTGTCCTCATACATGAATCAGAAAAGATTAGCAGGCAGATAAACTAACCAATAAAGCAAGCTATTAGAATGTTATTATTTATCAAAAGAGGAATTGAATACAAAAGTGGAGTGGTTACACTTCAGTTTGGTAGGACATTACTGAGTCCACATCTGGAGAACTGAGTACAATATTGGTCTCCTTATTTAAGGAAGGACATAAGTGCATTGAAAGCAGTTCAGAGAAGGTTGGAGTCAAATAACCTGAACCAACTGGTTGCTTTTTGAGGGAAGATTGAACAGGCTAGTCTTGAATCCACTGGAGTTTAGAAGAGGCTACTTGAATAAATCATGCGAGACCCTGATGGGACAAAAACAGAAATTGCTGGGCAAACTCAGCAGGTCTGGCACAGCTGTGGAGAGAAAGCCAAATTGACGTTTCGGGACCAGTGACTCTTCTTTAGAAGTTCAGGGTTCTAAAGAATGGCCATTCGACCTGAAGCATTAACTCTGCTTTCTCTCCACAGCTGCTGCCAGACCTGCTGGGTTGCTCCAACAATTTCTGTTTTTTATTTCAGGTTTCCAGCATCCCAGTTCTTGGCGTTTTCTGTTTGGTTAAGATCCTGATTGGTTTTGACATGGATATGGAAAGCTGTGTTTCCTCTTGTAGGAGATTTAGAGTAAGCGATCAACGATTTCAAACAGAGATAAGGGGGAATCTTTTTATTCTGCACATGGATCATGCAACTTTGTAACTCTCTTCCTGAAAAGGCCATGGAAGTAATGTCTTTGAATACTTTTCAGATTGGAGCGGACAGATTTTTGTAAGTCAGGTGAAAGAATATTAGGGGTAGGTGGGTATCTGTGATGTTCTTATTGAATGGCAGAGCAGAGTCAATGACCTGACGAGCCTGTTTCTGTTCCTAATGTGTATGCTTTCAATACAATGAGAGGAAAAGGAAGATTTTGCTGGAGGCAGAGGCTGGAGATATATAATTGAATCTAAGGGGCAGAAAAATCAAATTATAAGTAATACTGTATACAAACCTAAGTGACTAATGGTTTCAGATTAATAAGCTGTCAAAAGCTGCACCTGACTGACGAAGGGTGTCTTTGTGAACTCGCGACTGAATATTTTATGAAGGAAAATTTAGAACTAATCAGTTATGCTGTGCCTCAGGCCTGAATGTTGAACTCAAAGTGATAAGGCAGTCTTACACTCTCGAGGATGAGAAACATGAAGGAAGAAAATGGTAACAATGAACATCCTGCAGAATTTTTCCATGTTCTAAACAGGCTGAAAGACTGAAAGGCATAACCAATTAATGCCATTGCACTTAGTCAAAATTGACCTCTCAGACAAAAAGACTTGCCTTTTGATTGTCAGAAGAGAAATTCAGAAAGTCAGGGCTGGCGGGTTGGTCAGCAGAGATGTTCAGGGTAGTGTGCCGTTGTCTCCCTAACTCTCCTGATAAAGTCAGGGCCCAGAAATCTGCAAATAGCCTTCCATTCAGAGGCGAGTTTGATTCCTTAAGCAGCCAATTAATGGACATTTCAGGACCTCATCAGACTGTTGCCAATCTTCACTCTGTTCTGGGATCTCCATCATGCTGCTCGGAAGCTTCCTGCAGTGGCCACTACACCAAGAGATGCTGATTACTCAGGGGCTTCTGGAGGTGGGCCTCTTGCCTTTAAAAGTCACAGAAACTCCAAGGCAATCAACTGTGTTATATTCCTCGAGCAAGCCACCAACTTCAAATGTAGGTTCTGGCTAGGAACTGGTAACTGTAATTTTAAGTAACAAAGTGTGAGATTGAAGGGATTTATCAAGAATAAAGCCACATGGTTTTGAATAAACAAGCTTCACAAAATTAGATATAAAGCCCACAGTATCCTTACAACTTATTTCTAGCACTCAGAATTAACAATTGGCAAAGATGGTGAATAAATAGTGATTGAAACAGCTCATTTTGCACAGCAAGTAGCCAATGCAACTAAGAGAGATCCCACAGATTTCTCAGCAATGTCCCCAGAAGTCAGTAAGTCATATTTTTTGCCTATGTGGTCTTGCAACTACCTCTCAAGATCCAACCTACAACAGACTGCCTCAACAATTGCACCTATCCTGGCAAAACACCTTCCTTTCCAGAATCAATGCTGTCCTGGAATTGAAAACAACATTCCAGCATTCTCTCTGGGTATAACTCCAACACTTAGCTGTTAGCTTGCCTCATCGCATTAGTCCTACTGTTGTGGCTATTGCCAGCTCCAATCTTGCTTAGTTGCATCAAGTGAATACTGCTTGCGAGCTTTCTCCACTGCACTAAAGTATTAATGCTCACTGACTTCTTCATAGCTTCCCCCAATACAGAGCCAACAACCTTCCACTTCATCCACAGATTCAATCAATAAGCACATCGACCTGGACCCAATATACCGACCACTGCAGCGGACAGCTGGAACTGACAAACGGAAGCGGCAGGGACAGACCACTATAAATGCCGGAGGAGATATCAACGAAGCGCTTCGCAGGAGGCTCCCAAGCACTGATGATGTCACCTAGACAGGGGATGAAATGTCTACAACACAAATTCCCAGCTCGACGAACAGAACCACATCAACGAGCACCCGAGCTACAAATCTTCTCACAAACTTTGAACCTTCCACTTTCTCAATATCCCAGGACCACTTTGGAGTTTCAATTCCAAAACTCACTGCCTACTCATTTCTAGAACTTCGAGTTCTCACAGCACAGAGCCATCCAGCTGCTCTCAATTCCTCACTGAGTCCACTACATAAAAAATGTGCATTCTACCTCCCTTCTCAGCAGTAAAACTAACTGCAGCACTCCAAACAAAGCCTGTAAATTTTGAACTTTGTGATCCCAATCTATCCTGTATGACTAATTGAAAACCTTGTAATAAGTCCCTGCCCATTACATTTACTGTTGCTAATACATTGAAATAGTCAAATGGAGCAGCCTTTATTCAGAGTGTACCCTGAAGGTTACATTCTCACATAACTGCCTGATTGACATGTAATTCCATCAAGGTTTCAAAGAATGGCTGTGATGGGAATGCTTCAGGCTTTCCAAATGATGGATTGGTACCCTGCAGCAGTCATTAAATTCAGCCCACAATTTACAAACAAATCCAAATTCATTACTGTTGTTCAATCATACTCTATTTTTCATATGATGGAGGTCATATGATGGAGGGTCAGCAGCAAAAAGTGGGCAGAAGGCAGGGGAGATGCCATGCATCAGAGGGTCAGCAAGAGGAAGGGTATGCACAAACCAGGGTACTCAGGCAACAGTTTTGTTTGGTGAGCAATAGGTTTGTTGAGGTGGATCACTGGCAAGCAGGAGTTGGAGCAAGTGAGAGGTAAACAATATGTAAACATTTATTTTTCTGAATATTTTAAAATATTTTGTTTGATAATTGAAAAATCTTTTCAATGTATAAAGTTAGCACTGTAAACTTTTTAAAACATTAAGCATTATAAGGATTGTAATGTGTTTTTTTTTCCATGATAAAAGGTCCTACAGAAAGTAACAGAAGCTTTTATATTGGTTTGACTAGGAAAATGTGATTCACTTGAAGTAACAATAATATAAGCAACAGAATCAGAATTATTGCAGCAACAGATGAAAGCCATTCATCATGTTCATGCTGGCCCTCCAATGACGAATTGCACAGTGCCACTCCCCTATGCAAAAGTGAGAACTGCAGATGCTGGAAATCAGAGTCTAGATTAGAGTGGTGCTGGAAAAGCACAGCAGGTCAAGCAACATCCGAGGAGCAGGGAAATCGACGTTTCGGGCAAAAGCCCTTCATCAGGAATGTGTCAGGGAGCCTCTGGGGTGAAGGGATAAATGGGAGGGGGGTGGGGCTGGGGACAATGTAGCAAAGAGTACAATGGGTGAATGGAGTTGGGATGAAAGTGATAGGTCAGAGAGGAGGG
>NC_057714.1:58911544-58926021 GCF_004010195.1 Chiloscyllium plagiosum
GGAGGGGAAATGAGGAAACTGGTGAAGTCCACATTGATGCCCTGGGGTTGAAGTGTTTTGAGGCAGAAGATGAGGCGTTCTGCCTCCAGGCGTCGGGTGGTGAGGGAGTGGTGGTGGAGGAGCCCCAGGACCTGCATGTCCTCAGCAGAGTGGGAGGGTGGGTTGAAATGTTGGGCCACGGGGCAATGAGTTGATTGGTGTGGGTGTCCTGGAGATGTTCCCTAAAGCGCTCTGCAAGAAGGTTTGTCCAGTTTCCCCAATGTAGAGGAGACCGCATTGGGAGCAACGGATACAATAAATGATTTTGGTGGATGTGCAGGTGAAACTTTGATGAATGCGGAAGTGTCCTTTGGGGCCTTGGATGGAGGCCAAGGGGGTGGTGTGGGCGCAGGTTTTGCAATTCTTGCTGTGGTAGGGGAAGGTGCCAGGAGGGGAGGGTGGCTTTAGAGAACATCTCTGGGACACCTGCACCAATCAACCCCAACGTCCAATGGCCCAACATTTTAACTCCCCCTCCCAATTTTGGTTTGGTCACAGCTGGTGAAATATGTGCAGTTCAGGTCACCACACCACAGGAAGGATGCGATTGCATTAGGTAGGCATATTACAGAGGAGATTCACCAGGAAGTTGTCTGAGTTGGAGTAATTTAGCTAACAAGAGAGGCTGGATAAGCTCAATTTTTTATGTGGCAGAGAAGATTGAGAGCAGACGTGATGGAGTTGTATATGATTGAGGGGCATAGACAAGGCAGATAGGACGCAGTTGTTCTCCTTGGTAGGAGAGTAAATATCAAAGGGACACAATTTTAAAGTGATTTAAGGAAATTGTTTTTCACATGAGTTGTGGGAAATTGGAATACACAATCTGGGAGAGCATTTGACATATCATAGCTATGGGCCTAGTGCTGAAAAGTGTGATTACGTTAGGTCTGCACAGACCTGATGGGCCAAAGGGACTCTTCTGTGCTTAATAACACAATGAATCTGTTAAATTATATTCCGTAAGTTTAATTTACATGATAGTGATTCAAACATTTTCCTCTCATGCACCATTTTTCCTCCCTATTATAATTCACTCTTGCTCAGCTTTGCAAAGCCCAACTAGCTTTCTCTTCATTTTGAACTGGATTATCTTTTTTGTTCTTCCTATTTGCTCATCATTTTGAAGGGCAGCTAAACCAGCACCCTTTTGTATTAGAGACAAAAGGGTGTCCTTTCGTTGTTTTCCAGTCAATTGAAAGGCTGGCCAACAAGCAAACAAATCTTGGACATGAAAAATAATATCAACACTACACCTACCCTTTAAATTAGTTGTTTTTTAAAAATTTCCCCACATTGTCCTCCTCGATGAAAGAGCATTTTGCATTTGCTTGGTCTCACCAGAATAACATGATGAAGTGAGCAGGGGTAGGCACCTGAATCCCTCCTATATACCTTGCACCATTACCACTGGTTTTTAGAATTTTCTTCTTTCCTATTGTATTGCTTTTTTTCTTCTCCACACCCCCACCAACCCCCAACTTATCCTTCCCATTTTCACCTTCATTGAGCTCAACTTAGGTAAAATGAATATACCTGAATTGAGAAAGCCTAGTCTGTATTTTCACACAAGTTACCAAGTCAGTGAGTGATATTGCTGTCTGCCTTTTACATTTATAATTACTTCTAGCATGTGAGTCTCACAAGTAAGTCACTGTTCAACGTAGGAGATTTTCTCTCTAACCCCTCCACTGCATGAGCATTGTATCTGTTAGTATGCTACATTTGCTTCATAAACAAATCAAGTGGAATAGACATCAGCAGTAAACAACATGAATAACTTTTTGCCACTATAATGCTATACTGATTTTTTCTTTTCATTAGTCTGCAAGAATTCTATTTTTCACAGCATCTAAATGCAAGAACAAATCTCTGCTTTCGGATTTAAAAAGGATTTGGCATACTAATGAAAGTAATACCCACTAGAAATATTGGTCAGTAATTTCCAGCCACACATGGAATGATTTTTATTCCAAGGTACCAAATACGATTGTGTATCTTGTTAATACCTTACGTATCACTGAACTCATATTCTTTAAAAATAAATTGGCTTTTAAAGATATAGAGACAAATCAAGAACTTTATTTCATGGATACTATAACGATACAAGGCTGGCTGAGCTCTGCAAAAGCAAGAGGCAAACATGAGAGGCAGATTTGGCAACTCTGCCACCCAACTTAAAAGTTGAAGCCTATCTCCTCTGAGCTCGGTTGCTCTGAGCCAACATTATGTCAATCTGTTAATTGGTTTGGGATGAGAATTCCTTTTCCATCAGAAAGAAATAGAGAAAAAGTTAAAAAAAAAGAGCAGGACAAGGTTCCTCAGACCTTCAAATGAGCTCGACTATTCAACACGATCATGACTGATCCTGCAACTCAGAACACTATTTACCAGTTTTCTCTCCATAACCGTTGATCTCTTTAGCCCGAAGAACTACAGATATATCTAACTCCTTCTCAAAAACACACAAGGCTTTGGCCTGCAGTGCCTGTTCAAATGGCTATTATTGGGATCTGTGATCTCAGCTTAGACAACAGGCAGTAACCAAGATCAAAGACCCATGGAGCTGAACCCCAATAAAATCGTTTCAGCTGGAGCCTCAACTGACCCATAGTCAAGCAGGCTAATGAGGACCCCCAAGCCCACTGCCACTAATAAAACCAGCAGTGATAGTGAGTAGCTGATGGGTACAACATTCCTGCAATGCCACTTGATGTTACAAACCCCTTTCCTCTGCCCCCATGACTGCTCCTGGAGAAGCATAACATTTCATCAAATAACTTCAACAAAACATAGAAGAGTCACAGATCAAGGCAAGAGAGAGAGGTAGGTTAGTGCACATGAATAGTCTCAATTATGTATGGTTTAAATCAGCATTTAAATATTTTTGCAGTGCAAACACATCTGACATTTTGCTTTGTAATGAAAGAAGATAGGACCATACTGGTTTCACTGAGGAATTATCATAATTCATGTTATAAGTTCCTGGCATAAGATGTGCTTGTTTACAAACTTCCCAAAATGAAAGCAATACTTTTAGCTTGGGAAATGATCCTATCTGGACAAATTAGATTCCAAAATGAAATCTGGCTTGAAATGTTTTTTTTATGTTTGTCAGTCACAGACATATCCGTACCAAGCTGATTTTCTTTTTTTTATTAAATGATAGAACAGAAGCTCATTATAAAAAAGATGAGAGCAAAAGATACTAAGATCTACAGTACAGTTTAGAAAACCTTAAAACACAGTAAGTCAAAAGTTTCAACCTATTTCTTAACACCATCAATTTACAGCAATTCTTGTCCAAAGAAGCTGCCCTTCCATATCAGATCTCTAAGTTCTATTTAACTGATTCTCCCTAGTTTCTTTCCTGTGAATTGTGAAATGGTTATACTTGAAGACCCACAAAACAGAGCTTAAATTTTCTTAGCTTCTAACAATCTGCAGATTTCTAACCAAACTCTCTGGTCTGGAACAAAAAAACTTATTCTCAAGTATCTTATTTCCTGAATTCCTCTGCAAAAACTACTCTTGGCGAGAATATTTAACTGCTTCTGACCCAGTCAGGTCTTCACAGAACTGCTCTAAAAACTTCTCATCTCTGAATTCCTCAAATTAAATCAATCCTTGATTATTTTGAACTGAAAACAAACTAATACCTTTCAACTGAGTTATCTACCTGTTGTATACCTCACGTTTCAAACACCTTTTACCATTAACACTGGATGGATTTACAGTCATCTGCTCTCTGACACATACTGAATTAGTTCCACTTTTCTGGCAGCACTGTGATTTTTATTTTTTTAAATCCCATCCTGAAAATATCCAACATACTTGTGCCACTATTTTGAAATCCAATCCCTAAAGGTTATATTAATAGATATAAATTACACATCATTTCACATTAGTATTAAAGATGGTGAAACATTACCAAAGTGTCTTTTGACATGAAGTGACTGTAGTATCATCGAATTGTTGTTTATTTATGTGTATGTGCACAAATATAATTAAATAAGTCAAGTTATTCTGTTTCTCTGATGTTAGCTGAAGGCAGCATATGGACCAGGAAATCTGGAAAATACCACAAAATATAAATACCCCCATATTCCATTTAACATCCATCAAAAATTGGGCCCTTGAAGACAGAAACGGGTGAATATATTATGGGGAACAAAGAAAATGCAGCAGTGTTGAATTGGTATTTTAGATCTGTGTTCACTGGGGAAGACACAAGCAATCTCCCAGAGGTAATAGTGGCTGAAGGACCTGAACTGAAGGGAATTTATATTTGCCAGGGAATGGTGTTGGAGAGACTGTTAGGTCTGAAGGCTGATAAGTCCCCGGGACCTGTTGGTCTACGTCCCAGGGTACTGAAGGAGGTGGCTCTACAAATCGTGGATGCATTGGTGATCATTTTCCAATGTTCTATAAATTCAGGATCAGTTCCTGTGGATTGGAGGGTGGCTAATGTTGTCCCACTTTTTAAGAAAGGAGCGAGAGAGAAAACAGGAAATGATAGACCAGTTAGTCTGACCTCAGTGATGGGAAAGATGCTGTAGTCAATTAAAAAAGATGAAATTATGACACATCTGGATAGCAGTAACAGGATAGGTCAGAGTCAGCATGGATTTATGAAGGGGAAATCATGCTTGACTAATCATTTTTTTGAGGATGTAACTCTGAAGATGGACAAGGGAAATCCAGTGGATGTAGTGTACCTGGACTTTCAGAAAGCCTTTGATAAAGTCCCACATAGGAGGTTAATGAGCAAAATTAGGGCGCATGGTATTGGGGACAAAATAATGACATGGATTGAAAATTGGTTGGCTGACAGGAAACAAAGAGTAGTGATAAATGGCTCCCTTTCGGAATGGCAGGCGGTGACCAGTGGGGTACGACAGGGATCAGTGCTGGGACCGCAGCTTTTTACAATATACATTAATGAAATAGATGATGGTATTAAAAGTAATATTAGCAGATTTGCTGATGATACAAAGCTGGGTGGCAGGGAGAAATGTGAGGAGGATGTTAGGAGATTACAGGGTGACCTGGACAGGCTAGGTGAGTGAATAGATGCATGGCAGATGCAGTTTAATGTGGATAAATGTGTGGTTATCCACTTTGGTGGCAGGAACAGGAAGGCAGATTACTGCCTAAATGGAGTCAAGTTAGGTAACGGGGTAGTACAATGAGATCTAGGTGTTGAGGAGAAACTTCTTCACCCAGAGAGTTTTGGGTGTATGGAATGCTCTGCCCCAGAAGGCTGTGGAGGTCAAGTCTCCTATACCTCTCCCTACGATGGTAAAAGATGCAAAATCTGCTGGCACACCACACTCCGCACCTCCATCCATGACCCCCAACACAGTCCTTCCAGGTAAAACAGAGAACCTGCCTCTCCTCCAACCTAGTTTACTGTATCCGGTACTCCCGATGTGGTTGTCTCTACACTGGGGAGGCCAAACATAGACTCAGGACACGTTTCGCCCAGCATGTCAGCCGGGCCCACAAGAGCTGACCTGACCTCCCAGTCTCTGCCTATTTTAATTCCCCTTCCCACTCCCTTTCCAACATGGCCATCCTTGGCCTCCTTTCATGTCCACAGTGAATCAAACCACAAATTGGAAGAAGAACACCTCATCTTCTGCCTGGACAGCCTACAGCATGGAGCACTTTGTACTGAGTTCTCCAATTTCAAATAACATGTATTCCCATTCCCACCGATTGCATTCCCAGTACCTCCCCTCCCCCGCCCACTTCTGTGATCAACCCTTCCTCCCAGCTACCAATTGGATTCATTTCTCCTATCGACCAACCAGGTCATACCCTCTACCTGTAGATTAGATTAGATTAGATTACTTACAGTGTGGAAACAGGCCCTTCGGCCCAACAAGTCCACACCGACCCGCCGAAGCGTAACCCACTCAGACCCATTCCCCTACATTTACCCCTTCACCTAACACTACGGGCAATTTAGCATGGCCAATTCACCTAACCTGCACATTTTCTGGATTATGGGAGGAAACTGGAGCACCCAGAGGAAACCCACGCAGACAAGGGGAGAATGTGCAAACTCCACACAGTCAGTCGCCTGAGGCGGGAATTGAACCCGGGTCTCTGGCGCTGTGAGACAACAGTGCTAACCACTGTGCCACCATGCTGCCCAAGTTCACCTATCCCTACCTCACCATGCTCCCTTCCCACTCCCTCTTTATCTGCAGCTCCCCTTACACCCACATCAATCCTGAAGAACTGTTACATCTGAAACACTGTCTTCTCCACCTCTGGATGCTACATGGCTTGCTGTGTTCTTCCAGCTTCCTGCTTGTCTACCTGAGAAGCATTTTGGGGCCATTTGGAATGGAAATGGATTGGGTCAGAAAATTCTGCCACCCCTTGCTGTGCCAATTTTCTGAAAATTCAAGTGCCAGGAAATTTGATGGAGGTTGTCCATCAACAAAAGGTGGAAAAAAAAATAAAGGTCAACAAGTGCCTAATTGGTGGTAGGCAAGGGAGGCAGATTGGGATTTTCCATTCAGCTTCCTGTTTCCAGGCTTGGACAGAGATGGCTCAAATGACTGCAGGTATGCTGTCAGCAGCAATGTAAGGCATCAGTTCTCCAGACATGCCTTCTCTCTCGACTGGGGCATGGAGGCAGCTAATGATTGTCCTGTAGAAAGAGATTCCTATAGAAAGAGTGATGACCAGGCTGCTTTTTCTATGCTTTATGCTTTCCAGAAGAGGGTGAGAGACGGCCTCCACATTAAAGCATCATCTGTTTGTTTTTACTGAAGCTGATTGTACCTCTGAAGTAGGAAGGCCTGTATCCAGTAATCCCCACATTGCATTAATGATTTTATTTAAAAATTGTGAACTGTTCAGGAAAATAATTTTAGTTATTTTTGGTCAATGTTTGAAAAGCATTCTCTTTTAAATCAGCTGCCTGCTCGAAACATCAGGACAGTGAATTTACCACATAAGCGAAATATAAAATGTATTTAAGGACTTATATGATATCATATTCAGCGTGTGCAATATTCTACATTGCATTCTCATAAGATTCATCCTCATGAAGAGAGGACACGATTCATTATCCTAATCTAACCTTAAAATGCAAGATGTGCCAAGCAGATGTAAAATGTTTCATTGTGAAGGGATGGATGGGAGAAAATGGAAAGGCAGTTTGAAATCCTCATCAGGTACTATTGGCTGCCTCCTGGCTGCTGCGAACTGGCAGTTCACCGTTTGTCTATGAACAGACCACCTGCCTGCTTTATCAATTGCAAGCACATGGGCCCAGCAGGATTAACAACTGGGATAAAACAAAGACAGACTGCAAATATAAAAATATTTTCCATAGTAATTGCTCCCTTCTGTTATGGTCACTGATAACCACTATTTTATGATCTGCTTCATACATGACCATAGTACTATGCTTCAAACTATAATTGCAATAGTACCTGGAGATGTCTCAAATTATAGTTTTTTTTTAAAGAAGGAATTAATTTGGTACATTGCAAAATCTTTCTCAGTTATTTAAACCATTACACATGATAAAAGTAAACTTTTCAGCTCTAACACAAATTTGGCAGATCAGGACTATTTCTGGAATAATGGAGCAAATTCACAGACTACTTTTGTAGTGCAAGCTCATTAACATAACTGGTGTGTACTTCTGACTTTGAGTGATGGCTTGAGGTTTAAATAAAATGTTTTACTTCAACAACAAACTAAAAACACACTACGTATAATAGAGAAGGTGCAGTACAAATCTTTAAAAGAAGCTCTCAATTATTGATTTAAAAATTCTGTTACTTCTACTGTGTTCTTTCTGAGATGTTGCACTGACCAGCTTCGTCCTGGAGTTAGTACACCTCAGAGCAACAGTGGAAAAGAGCAGTGAAAAGTATCCAAGATCATAGAACATAAAAAGATCTGATGACTTAAATGTCAGCAGCATTCTGAGATATGAAAGAAATTGCAAGATTCTGAGTCTGCTGCATCTGTGGGCAACGAGTACAGCCCAGGAACAAATAAGCTTTTATTTGCAGATTAGCCAACTGCACGTCCCACTACATAAAGATGGTTATCCTGTTTGAGACTTCAGAACACTGCATCCAGTAGATATGAATGTTTCAAACCTCACAGGAGGTATGCAGGATCAGAGATGTGTGCTGGCCACAGATGTTACAGGAGTAAAGAATTAGGCAAAGTGTGTAAAAATGCCATTAACCCATGGCCAGGGATTGCATCCACATCTACAAGTTAATATTACAGAGTAGGATTTAGTGTTCGATGCATCAAGTATGAGGGTGGGCATCTTCAAGAGTGACTGACTCCCCATCATCAGGAAGAAATCTCTGTGGTTTAGGTGCTGACTGGCAAGCTCCTCAGTGAATCACAAGTCTCAATAATGAAATCCTGCAGCTTATAAGTAGCCAACATCTGATGTTAGAGATTTCTGCAGGCTTCAAGGTCTTAATCAGTGAGAAGGTAAGTTCTTTTCTGTTGGGTTTTCTGCTTTTGCAAGGAGAACAGGGAGGAGCAGGAAGTCAAAGGCAATGCTGGGGACATAGCCTTAAGTGTCCATACCCATGCCACCCTCCCTGTCCCCCCCCCACCCCCCCCGCCCCTCACTCTCAAAATTCCTACCTCTAACAGGTTCCAGATTTGAGCACATGAAAGACCATAACCCAGCAGGCAAGTTACCCTGATTTCCCAGTCAGACCAAATAATTAACCATTTCAAGCTTTTAATTGGTGGAAAGTCAAGAAGGTCCCCCAGGGATCTTATGCCCAGATTATGACCATTTATTTAATTAAACCGAAAGAACTGTGGATGTTGTAAATCAGAAACAAAAGCAGTTCTGAGGAAGGGTCACTGAACCCAAAACGTTAACTCAGATTTCTCTTCACAGATGCTGCCCAGCTTGCTGAGCTTCACCAGCAACTTGTGTTTTTGTTTTGTCCAATTATTTGCCCTTTTCAGCATTTCCAGGGAGGGGATAAACACGTTGAGTTTTCAAAGAATCAGAATGTGTATGCATTGGATCTAAAACAGGCATACTCCAGTAGTGATAACATTACTTCCTCACTTCAAGTTGTTGCTCTATTGTTTCTCTGACCACTAATTCTTATTCTTCTGAAATGTCAATTTAGACTTTACAGAATGCTGTTTGGGGAGATGAAAGAGTAGGATTGGGGGAATCAAGTGAAGAAACGTGTATAAGAAAATACTGGTGATGGCAGGAACAGAAAATAAACATGAACACCATAATAAGGTGAGAGTGACTTATGTAAAAACAGAATTTATTATTTAACACCTGGAACCTGTGGATACAAAATAAATTTATTTGATAACCTGCGCATAAGTTACATATTTCGATATGCAACTGCCATAGCCTGAGTGTCACACATGTGGGATGGCTTTCAGTGTCCTGACCACCTAGTCCTGGTACAAGTCCAGCCTGAAGTGTAGTGCTCTAGTGTATATACTTTTCTTCAGCTATGCACTTCAGACCTTGTGCGAGAAGAATAAAACAAAAAGTCCACAGCAATCCAGGCAGCATCCGGAGATGGAGAAGTCAACAATTCAGGTATAACCCTACTTCCAGATTGTTGTTTGTCTATTTTGGATTCTAGCATCTGAAGTTTTTTTGTCTCAAAAAAAAGTCCAGGCAGAATTTGAAAGTCTAATGGAAAAGATTATAACATGTCATAAAATACTTCAATTTTTAGGAAAGGTGTATAAAGGCATTTCAGCAAGGCAAAATTGAGATACAGAAGGAAGTGACAAGCGATAATAAAATGAAAGACTTGCATTTCTGTTGCACTTTCCATAACCTTCGGTTTTCTTCAAGCACTTTGCAACTGATGAAGTGCTTTTGAAGTCAAATCGCTGTTGCAATGTCAGAAATACAGTAGCCACACAGAAAAGAAATGAATGACAATAGTTATTTTAGGTGTCAGTTTAATGATAACTGTTATTCAAGATAGAAAAGATCTCTTGCTTTTAATTCAATCCTGTTGCTGGAATATTTCACATCCACCCATGATAGCAGACAGGAACTCAAACCGAGATCACCTGGATTACAGTAGCCTTCAGTTTAACAATTTATAAAATATCATTAAACATACAAACAAACATAATCTAAACACCCCATGAATGAAATATTTAATTTTCTGGAGTAAAGGATACCTGCATTTGCTTGTATTTCACACTTACTGTTAAGTGCATCTTAATAATTTCACAAAATATATATTATCGTAATTTTCAGTTCAAAACATTTACACAGCCTGCTTCAGTTTGTCACTGTCCTACTCTTTCACAAATGCTGATTTGAACATCAGTTGATCAGTATAATCTGTTGGTTATCTCTCATTATTTTGATCTACATTCACACTGCAGTTACTCCCAGATACATGCCAGCCAAACCACCTCAAAAATCAAGACACTGACAACAGTAACCTATCTTTATGTAGCACCTTTAACTTATGAAACTTTCCAACTGAGGCACCTCACAGGAGCATACAAACAAATTAAAATATAACACTGAATCACATATGAGGAGATCTCAAACAAAAAAAAACAGAAATTGTTCAGGAAACTTTCCAGGTCTGGCACCATCTGTGACCATAAAGTATAGTAAATGTTGAATCCACTGACACTGCTTCAGAAGTGATAGTAGGTAGGAAAAAGGTGATATGTATGATGATGACAGGGGTGAGATGTGGGGAATAGGGTGAGTGGATAGCTGGAGATCGACCCCAGAAAGAGAGAAGGGAAATTAGTGTCAAACATCCTTATGTCTGCCTAAATCAGGTGTTATGGACCAGGCCCAACTTCTCAAAACATTTTTAAGCAAGTATCACAGACTGCAACTTTGCTATTTGTTTTAGGGAAGTGTATAGTGGATTTTCCCAGAGTGAATTAGCTGATCCGACTACCAAGTTTTAAACAAACACAATTTATTTCCAAAATTACGGAATGAAACACAAAGGACAGAAAGTAGAATACCAGATAACTTATCCTATCCAAAACAGACCATCCCGAATTAATGATGCTGTTCCGAAAATACTTGCAACAGCCCAATAAACACATCCCTTTGCCCAAAGAGTTAAAAATTATTTAAAAGGCTGACAGGTTATGCAGTTGGAAGGGCAGGAGGAGGGAGAGAACCAGCAGCCTTTCTTCACACTCACTGTTGCTGAACTGAATCAAAAACTCTAATTTCAACGAAAGCTAGCTGGCCAGTCCCCTTTGATTATACTTTTTTTTTAAAGACATGAAAGCTTTAGGCCTGAGGCATTACCTGTTTGGGGTAAATAAAAAGGGTCCCAATAAACATTTCAAGCCCAGCCTAGAGTTGGAGCCTGGCCAATTATCTCTCTGGAAAAAAAACTCAAGGGCACAGTAATCTTGTAAAAAATCAGCATTGTTACAAAGCAAGAAAGAAAAGCTGACATTGGGGACCAGAAGTAGATGAAAATTAGTTGGTTGTGCTGAAGGTAGCCCTTTTAATGAAAGGTCCTGGGGTGTGAGGGTAGCTAAAGTTCATGGAAGGTGGTATTCAGGCCCTAAAATAATTCAACTCAATATTGTATCTTGAAGGCTACAGTGGGTCCCCAGAGAAATGCTGTTCTCCTAGCTTTCTTGCAATTATCTCTTTGCCTAACTTTACTTGTCTTTCTCTCTCTCTTTGGGTTCTGTCTCCATCTATTGGTTCATTCCTCTCCCACCCCAGTCATTAGCAGAAGTGTCATCTTTTCCTAGCTACATTCAGTTCTGACAAAGGGTCGCTAAACTCGAAATGTTAACTCTGCTTTCTCTCCACAAATGCTGCCGTACTTGCTGAGTTACTCCAACAATTTCTGTTTTGTTTCAGATTTTCAGCATCCACCATTCTAAGATAATCTTATGTTGAATGACTGAAAGCTTTGCCAAAGAGTTAAGTCTTAAGAAGCAAAGGATTAAAATGAAATAGAGAAGCAAACAGGTGTAGGAAGGGTATTCCAGAGCCTGGGACTGAAGTAACTGAAGACAAGGGCATCAATGATGTACTGATTATAATCGGGAGTGCAGAAGAGACCAGAATTAGATGACAACAGATACCTTGTTTAAGAACTAGGAACAGGGGATTGCAATTCAGCCTTTTGAGACCACTTTTCTATTCATATGAAATCATGACTAATCTTCTACTTCAGCAAAATTTTGTTGCTCTAACTCCACATTCCTCAGTCTCTAAAATGTTGAAATCCACTGATCTCAGTTTACTCTGATCTCAGTTTTGAACATAAACATTGACTGATTTGCTTGAGCCCTCTGGAATAGAGAATTCCTAATGCTTTCCCTTCCTCAAAGTGAGAAAATCCCCCCTCACCTCAGTTTTAAATGGCCTTATTCTGAATCTCCGTTCTCTGGTTTTAGACATATAAGATGAAGATGCTCAAGCAAAGCATTTAATGAAGATGGTGATTAGATTTAAGTGGAGAGAGGGGAATGCCTGAAGAGAGAATCATTTCAATTATTTGCTAACATGAGGCCAAGAAAGGAACCTGGGTCATCAGCAGTTTAGCTTAGTGGCCTCAAGAGAACCCAAGGTGGATAAGATACATTCAGAGGATGCAAGGGACAGGTAAGAAATTAGAGAAAGATGCATTGCAGGCCCTGAAGAGTGAACAATACTGAACAAGGGCAGACCTGATCACTGTCAGTTATTGGAACAAATAAAGACAATACAAAACTTAATTCTTTCCTGATACCAGACTGTCCAAGGGAGTAAACCTGACAATAACCAGAGAGTCACTATTGATGAGGCAAGTGGCTGAATTTACTGGCCCAGATTAGAGGGTCAGCAGTAATGTTGGATGCACTATTTCTGCAGCCCAAGACATTTTCTGTGCCCTGACCGTTTTGGGCTATTTCAGCCAGGATCTCTGATCCTGGCTATACCAAACAATGGGCCACTGCAGCCTTTCTATGGCAAGCCTGCTCAGCATAGAAAACAGACAGACAGAGGACATGCTTCCTTTTTACAATGAGTCATCATACTCACGTAACCATTTAAAAAGATTTCAAGCCTGTTAATGAGTGGACAGTAATAGCTGGATGATTGAGCAAGTTGATACTTGTGTCAGGAGGGTCGTCAGGTTGAGACAGTTTGGACTGGGTAATTATGTCTGGTTGAGGGCATTAGCATTGTGGGCATGATTTGCAGAAATTGAATTTGGCGTTTAGTTTAGTTACACTGGTTAATTACAGAGTTGTATTACCAATGAACCAATATAACATTTCCAGCACAAGTATCCAAATAAATCGCAGATGTGGAGATGATAGCTTAAATAAAGATGATAATTGTACTTCAATAAGAAACTGGGAGTACACTAATGTTATAGAGAAGGCATACATAGCATGCATAAGGACAGTAAGCAGCAGCCTCCATGAAAGCTTTTTATGGTTGTTAAAGACAAATCTTCAAATGTTGTTCTTTTACTCTGACATGATTGACAATAAAGAAAAAAAAGAGGTAAATACAAAAGATATTTACGATTCTGTCCTGGCACAAGCTGGAGCTGATTTCTGTGGAATTTGGGGAATTGAGCAGTTTGATGTAACAGGTGATGCCGATGCTGCCAGTATGAAAGGGAAACCAGGCTGAAGCAGTTTGCCATCTATGCTAACAGTCACACCTTGTTCTTGGATGGCATAATGTTGGTAAAGAAAGCACAGTGATGGGCTTTACCTCTATTTATTATGGGTACTTTGGTGAGAGATACTTAAGACGCTGACGGATATGGGAGAACATGCAGATTATGAATGTGAAGTGAAAGCTTTGAACGATCATTAGGTCATCATGTTAAATTGCACACTCCAAAGGTATGTTTTCCGTTGGATGAAACAAAAAGGAGGAGAAACAGTCACCTAATTTGTAACGTATTTTGGGCAAGTGACATATGGGAGCAATTATATTGCATCAATATGGAAGAATAAATCAAATGGTCCAACATTGCAGGTCAGTTAAATGAAAATGTAAGCTGCTGGAAAGAGGAAATCATTTAACATATTATTCCTATGATCCTAACAAGTTGTAGAAGCAGAAATATGCCATTCAGCCCATAGAGTCTGCTCTGCCATTCAATGTAATTTTAACTGATCTGATAAACAGCAACTCCACTTCCCCATACATCTTGATTTCTTAAAAGGATTAAAAATCGAGCTCTCTCAGCCTTGAACTTTCGATAGCAGCTACATTGGAAGCAGTGGACAGACAAATTCACAGCATGAAATGTGGTCCCACATCTGTCCAGGTACAACTAAAGTGAAAAGATAGGGAGGAGGGACTTGGGGGAGGGGCGTCGGAAATGTGATAGGTGGAAAGAGGTCAAGGTGAGGGTGATAGGTCAGACTGGGGTGGGGGCGGAGAGGTCGGGAAGAAGATTGCA
>NC_057714.1:58926738-58934044 GCF_004010195.1 Chiloscyllium plagiosum
TGACGCCCCTCCCCCAAGTCCCTCCTCCCTATCTTTTATCTTAGCCTGCTGGACCAACTTTCCTCATTCCTGAAGAAGGGCTAATGCCCGAAACGTCGATTCTCCTGTTCCCTAGATGCTGCCTGACCTGCTGCGCTTTTCCAGCAACACATTTCCATCTCTGATCTCCAGCATCTGCAGACCTCACTTTCTCCACAACTAAAGTGAAATTAATTGAGTGGTACTATAGAATCCGGGTACACATAAATGCAAGCACTAGAAATCTCAGGGGGAGTGTTTCAGATTTGGCAACTTTGAACACAATGGAAGACGAGCCTGCTGCCCTCCCAAGGATATTAGATTAGATTCCCTACAGTGTGGAAACAGGCCCTTCAGCCCAACAAGTCTACACCGATCCTCCGAAGAGTAACCCACCCAGTCCCATTTCCCTCTGACTAATGCACCTAACACTACGGGCAATTTAGCATGGCCAATTCACCTGACCTGCACATCTTTGGACTGTGGGAGGAAACCAAGGTACCTGAAGGAAACCTACGCAGACACTGGGAGAATGTGCAAACTGCACACAGTCGCCCAAGGCTGGAATCGAACCTGGGACCGTGAGGCAGCAGTGCTAACCACTGAGCCATCGTGCCGCTAAAGAATAGAATATAAATTTATTTGCCATTTCTACTTTACACAACTGATACAGTAAAAAACAATACAGCGTTCCTCCAGGACCGAGGTGCTACATTGACAGCGCAAACTGCATGATTATACAAAGGGTGGCATAAAGTGCATAAGAAGTGGAAAACACACAAATTACAGTCTAATAAAAGAATGATAATTAATAGACAGGCTGAAAAGGAATGCTGAAAATGCTGGGGCTAAGATTACTTGCCATGCAGTGCAATAACAAAGCTGAACAGATGGGAAAACATGACAGATGATGTAAAGGAAAAAGAGATGAAAGCAGTACAATGAGACAAGTTGAAAATGATGCAGAGAGCGAGGATATAACCAGCAATCATAGATACAGGCTTTCTGCCGACAGGAGCATGTTTGAGAGAGTTCCAGTTATTATTGGCAGTGTTGAAGTGAGCATTACTTAGATTCAGACAGTGACAGTAACATCATCGACAGAGCACTGTGGGAGAAATTGAAGACAATGCAAATCAAGTGTTCATCTCAAACATCTGTAAAAATTCTCTACTCTTTCATTCTAAAGCCCAGCTTCAAACCATTGGATAAATATTCAATGTTGTTCAAGACTTAAATAAAAAAAAGCTAAAAGTATACTGGATACTACATAGCCAGGTAGCACATGCAAGGACAATAAGAACCAGCCTCCATTAGTACTTTTAACTCTATGTTGAAGTTAAATTTGTGCCTTCAGAGCATACATTTGCCTTGTCTTGTGACACCACATATATTGGCCCAAGTCTTAGACACTGAAACCACTGAGCACAGATTGCAGACTCAAGTCTAGTATTTGCTGCTCTGAACACAATAAGTTTCAGATCGTTACATTTCAGGGTGAACATGTTCTGTGCCATTTGTCTCCAGATAGGTCTTTCACCAGAGCCTTCTTAGTGGCAGACAGTTCATCATCATCCTGCTTCAGTAATGGCTGATCCTGGCTAATCTCATTGTTAGGTGGGGGGGTGGGGAGACGTGAGGAGGAGTGTGGGTCGGGCTATGGCAGGAAAGGCTGTTAATTCCCTGAAACTTTGCAGAGTGCTGGAACTGGCACCACAAACTTACAGTCTGTGTTCAACAGTGTCTGATACCAAACTCTGGGTCTGCTTGCTTTGTGTCCAAGATAAAGCAACTCTCCTCTGGCCCCAGTTGGCAGGTTAGTTGTAGATCTGTGTTGGCCCGTTTACGTAGTTAAGCCTCTAAATCGTACTGCTAGCTTCAGTGTTGTCATATGTTGCATTGGGAACAGCAACCAAAAAAATTTGAACGCTTATGAAAAATCCTGCGATATCAGTTTATTGCAGGATCATAAATGGAAGTCTAAATTTTCCTTAGGAATTGCATTGCCCATGTAAAAGGTTAAGCACAACGGTTCTCCAATACTTTTGTGGGGCAGGTCCCCTTGATAGTGGTAATAACATTCAGCAAAGAGTCACAAGCTGCAACTGGGATTCATTTCTAAGTCCAACTCTAAATGAACCCTGGTTTCTGCATTGCACAGCTGACAGTTTTTACAGCAAAGTAACAGAATTCTTGACACATGTTGAGAACATTGTTATTAGTTTTGCTTTCACTCTGCTCGTACTTAAGCTTTTAAGAGCATGTGTGTCAGTCGCTCTTCATTATATTTTTTGCCGAGCACCAATCTCTCTCAGGGTTTATTTTCAAGCCAAGATTTTTGAGTAAAAGGGTGTAACTTCAAAGCAATGTTAGACAAATCAGACTTATGGTGGCTTTCCACTACCATCTGTACACCTGGATCGGCAGTCGGAGACGAAATGATCTTATCTTGGCCACTATTATGCTCAGGAGGTTTCTCCCAAACAAACTGGAGTGAATAGAGTCCAGATGTACTCACGACAATGTGAGTCCGGGATTGAACAGTGAGCTCTAGGTTCTTCAAACAGAAGCACCCAAGTGTGTTGTTTTAGAAATAAATGTGCATTGCCTGACCAAACAATGAAAGAGAATGATCATTGCCCTGCAAACACTAGCCTGGAGACATTAAATGGACACGTTTCATTCAGCTGCTGGACACCTTCTGCTAATCTTGTCTCTGTCAGTATTTCTGTCATCCTGGAAGGGAAAGGGAAAGTCAGCAAGCAGCAGCTTTTGCGATATAGCCTGGCGCAGATGCCGGAATGGGAGGTGAGCGACCAGGAGAGGGAGGGCAGCAATTGTAAATTGGCACAAATCATGGTGAACTCCTGCTCCTCCCAAATTCATGTTCAGATTCGATTTGCTTCCATGCAGGTCTTTCAACAGAACCTTCTTAGTGGCGGGCATTTCCTCATCCTTCGGCTTCATTAATAGCTGATCTTGGCTGATCACATTGTTCAGAGGGAGGGCAGCAATTGTAAATTGGCACAAATCATGGTGATCTCCTGCTCCTCCCAAATTCATGTTCAGATTCGATTTGCCTCCATGCAAGTCTTTCAACAGAACCTTCTTAGTGGCGGGCATTTCCTCATCCTTCGGCTTCATTAATAGCTGATCTTGGCTGATCACATTGTTCAGTGAGATGGAGGGGGGGAGATGGGGGGACAGGGAAATGGCAGGTGGGGTGGGGGAAGTGGGTGAGGGTCAGGCTATGCCAGGAAAGGCTGTTCAATTTCCTGAAACTTTGCTGAGTGCTAGAACTGGCACCACAAGCTTACAATCTGTGCTCAGCAGTGTTGTATATATTAAAAAAAACTTTCCTTTTGAATGATAACAAGCAACAGTTTTTGTTTTAAAACCAATGAGGAGAATTGGCTAGACTATGTGCACATCACGTTTTTTTTTCTGCAATCAGTCACCTTGTTCAGCAAGTGTGATTTGCAGCAAAGAGGTCTCCATTTGAAGGAAACTCCCATGACACTTTCATCCTCAGAATTATAGTTTCTCTGATTAGTACAGAGTAAAGTGAGTGGGTTCACCTTAGCTGAAATATCAGTAAGTCCCCACTACCAATGTAAGCAACTGATTAAAAATAAACTGTGGTATTGATCCTAGCTACTAGAGAACAGAAAGAGGCATCAAAAATGCCCCAAAAATTGAAGGATGCTTCATTCTTGCTGAACAACTGCTACGAATTGTGCCATCAAATTTCTTCCCTACCATTTCCTGGGCTGAACACTGTAAAATAACTCCATAGCGACTGGTATTCCATCACTAAGTCACCCTTTATTTTCACTTGAATGGTCTTTGACTTTAGTACTGTTTTATACACCGAGTCAGCTACCAGTATCTCTGACACTCCATTTCTTGTGTCAGCCAGGGTTTCCTGATTGAATCAGATTACCAATCCTGATCATTCTATCAGTTCCATCTGGCTGACCTCATTGCAACTGCAACACTGGGAAAGAGGAAGCATCAAGTGGTTCTAAAATATTGGGAGAAAATGAGGACTGCAGATGCTGGAGATCAGAGTCAAAAACTGTGGCACTGGAAAAGCACAGCCAGTCAGAGAGAGACAGGAAGATGTCACCCCTGATGAAGAGCTTAGGCTCAAAACGTTGACTCTCCTGTTCCTCAGATGCTGCCTGACCTGCTGTGCTTTTCCAGCGCCACACCTTTTGACTCTGGTTTGAAAATATTGCTAAGTTATGAAACATCACTGATTCTACTGCATCTGCCTTGACAACAAGGCTAAAGCTTCCATGATGTCATCATAAATGAGGGTGAACGATTCTTAAATCATACCTGGCACTTGGTGCATATGCTTTAAAAACTGAACTCAAAGTCATCATAATTGCTGATGCCTGGCGATCCTTGTTTTCAAGGAGAAAGTGAGGACTGCAGATGCTGGAGATCAGAGCTGAAAATGTGTTGCTGGAAAAAAAAGCAGGTCAGGCAGCATCCAAGGAACAGGAGAATCGACGTTTCGGGCATAAGCCTTCCTGAAGAAGGGCTTATGCACGAAACGTCGATTCTCCTGCTCCTTGGATGCTGCCTGACCTGCTCCACTTTTCCAGCAACATATTTTCAGCTCATTCTTGTTTTCAGGTGTGAACATGTATAGTCGGAGTTACACCTTATAGCAATTTCAATATACTTCCTTGCAGATTTATTCCTCAAGACCTTTCCCACTAGTTGGTGGCTTGTAAACTACACTCTGCATTCCCCAATGCGAGCTAAATCAATTCTGCTCTTGAATCCTCAGAGAAATCCTTTTTGTTCAGTATGGCAATGACTCCTTAACCAATACCACAATCTACCCTCCTTTCCAATCTTTCCTGAGCATCTTGCATATAGGAGTATATAACAACCAATCAAACTCTTCCTTGAACCATTTGTATGTTACCAGCACGACATTCGAATCCTATATGGCAATCTGTGACTATAACTCACCAATCTTATTATATCTAATACATTCACATACATGCAGTATAATCCTGATTTAGAATGTTTTAATTTCTTTCTTCCTCGAATTCCACCTAATAACTTACTACTCTTGATTCTAATGCTCTTCATCTCTCTCTCCCGCTTCAATATTGTGTGCATACTGGTATTATTTCAGGGCTATTGAGGTGAAGGCTGATCCTGTACAATGACCATGGCTGAGATGGACCATGAAGAAGAGTTAAGCATGGAGCCTCTGGATCTGTATGGCCAACTACCAACACTAGGCTAGTGAATTTAACTACACAGCAACTTTATAAAAAACACAAAACATCACAGTAATAATGAACATACCAATGAATACTAAATATTTACAGATGTGTAGCCTTACACTGTCCTCTTCTACTTTAAATTCTCTGCTCTGCACTCAGCATAAACATATGGATAATTCATCTCAGTGTCAAAATATGTAAGCTGGCACAAATAGTATGGAGATAACTGGATAGTAAATAATTTCCCATCTGACTTTTCCAGTCGATATGTAGATTAAAATTTCCCATAATTTCCACTGTGACTTTCTCACAAGTTCTCTTTGTACCCAATCTTACCATGTGGTTCCAGTGAGGAGGTCTGTACGCCACTCCCATTTTCTGATTCCTACCCAGACTGAATACCTCTTGATTCCTTGAACTTGGATCATCCTTTTATTGCATCATTAACTAACATACCTGCCCCTCTATCTTTTCTTATTTTGTATTTATCAATTTCTATTTTCTTTCTCAATGCATTTCTGTTTTGGTTTGAGAGCTACATGCATTCAGATACAGGACTTTTACTTTTATTCTTTTTCCCTCTTGGTAAATTTTTATCTTATCTATTGGTTGGCTCTTCAATGCATACTCTCCGTTCCAGATGAAGTTTGATGGAAAGTCAGTCTGTTCCAGAAAAAAACAGCAGACACAATGTGAAGGCCGAGAAAATCTGTTCTGTTTAGAGACTGGATCTCAAAATCGTAGCGATCCAGTAATTATATCAAGTTCTATTACTTCGTTGGCAACAGACCAGAAAACATTTGATGTCATCTTCCTTTCTATCAAGGTCATGGGAATATCTTGGGATGAGACTTTTTAAAAACAGAGGTGAAAAATGTTTGAAATAATAATAAAGTAGAACTGCAGATGGCTGGAAACAAGGCACTCACGGGGTACACATCTGAAGCAGTGATTATATCAGTGAAAGGCATCTTCATTTAACATGGAAACCCACATCTGGTGATCTCAGACAATGGACCACATTTTGCCAAGTAATATTTCAAAAGAGTTCACAGCATCATATCGATTTTTCGATACCATCAACTCACCAAGATACCTATAAGCCAAAAAATGAACTTGAAACAAGGAGTGGAAGTATTGCTAAAGAACAATAATAACCAACTGACACTTCTGAGCAATTGTTTAACTCAACACCAAAATGGTTTGGCTCAGGACGAATTATTCATGGAAAGAAATTAATGAATTTAACTCCTTGGTCTTCCATGCACCTCATGCAATGTGTATGCCTCAATGGCTTGACAAAAAATCAAGGGAGAGAGTGATGAGTACCATTCCAGTAAGATGTGAATCTGTGACAAAGTCACAAAGCTCACAACCTAACTAACCTGCAACCAGAGAGCCAGTTTTGAGTCAAGACCGAGTTCATATGGACAAGTGATGGAACAGACGCCACAAACCTGCTACAAACCAAAAATGATATGCAGCAATGGAACAGATGGGTACTCGTCTCTACGTAGAAACAGCCTTCTACACAGTCGAAGCAGTTATCAACACAGTCAAGCAGACCACTATGTTCATCAATAGATCCAGATGACATCCAGCTTGAAATGACAAAAGCTAAATTTGACAGCATGATACGCTAATGAGACATGGTATTCATCAACAAAGCCTCGAGGCAAGACAATGATACAGTAAGATTCCTTAAATAAGTTAATGTTTCCTTATTCAAGTAAAATTTGCAAGTGTACCTTAGCAGCACAAGACTGAGAGTGCTATATGATTATAGGTAAAAACTATGACTGCAGATACTGGAAACCAGATTCTGGATTAGCACATCACTTCAGACAGCATCCGAGGAGAGTAAAATCGACGTTTCGGGCAAAAGCCCTTCATCAGGAATACAGGCAGAGAGCCTGAAGGGTGGAAAGATAAGCTAGAGGAGAGTGGGGTGGGGAGAAAGTAGCATAGAGTACAATAGGTGAGTGGGGGGGGGGATGAAGGTGATAGGTCAGGGAGGAGGGTGGAGTGGATAG
>NC_057714.1:58934885-58943110 GCF_004010195.1 Chiloscyllium plagiosum
GAGGAGGGTGGGGTTGGGGAGAAAGTAGCATAGAGTACAAAAGGTGAGTGGGGGAGGGGATGAAGGTGATAGGTCAAGGAGGAGGGTGGAGTGGATAGGTGGAAAAGAAGATAGGCAGGTAGGACAAGTCATGGGGACAGTGCTGAGCTGGAAGTTTGGAACTAGGGTGAGGTGGAGGGAGGGGAAATGAGGAAACTGTTGAAGTCCACATTGATGCCCTGGGGTTGAAGTGTTCCGAGGCAGAAGATGAGACATTTTTCCTCCAGGCGTCTGGTGGTGAGGGAGCAGCGGTGAAGAAGGCCCAGGACCTCCATGTCCTCGGCTGAGTGGGAGGGGAAGTTGAAATGTTGGGCCATAGGGCGGTATGGTTGATTAGTGCGGGTATCCCGGAGATGTTCCCTAAAGCGCTCTGCTAGGAGGTGTCCAAGTCTCCCCAATGTAGAGGAGACCACATCGGGAGCAACGGATACAATGAATGATATTGGTGGATGTGCAGGTAAAACGTTAATGAATGTGGAAGGCTCCTTTAGGGCCTTGGATGGAGGTGAGGAAGGAGATGTGGGCGCAGGTGTTGCAATTCCTGCAGTGGCAGGGGAAGGTGCCAGGATGGGAGGGTGGGTTGTAGGGGGGCGTGGACATGACCAGGTAGTCACGGAGGGAACGGTCTTTTGTGATACTTTTGTGATTACCAGTGAGACACATCTCTTCATGTTGATGTGGAAAACGTCTGAAGAAAGTACAATAAAATGGATGTTCTTGTCACACAATAAAGAAATGTACCACTTGAGCAAACACTGGGACTTTTACTGATGAAAGTAAGTGCTCAACATTTTTCCAGTGATGGAAAACTACATACGTTGAATCCCTACAGTATGGAAACAGGTCTTCCGACCATCAAGTCTACACTGACCCTCTGAAGTGTATTCCAATCAGACCCACCCCATTGCTTTAACCCTGCATTTTCCCTGGCTAATCCACCTAGTCTACAAACCCCTGGATGCTACTCGCAATTTGGGGGACTCCAATCCACCTAACCTGCACATCTTTGGACCATGGGAGGAAACCCACACAGACACAGAGAGAATGTGAAAACTCCACACACACACAATTGCCCACAGATGGATTCAAACTCATGTCCCTGGTGCTGTGCTAACCACTGAACTGCCTTGCTGCCTAGTTACATTTTAATAATTCAAGGAAACATCTCACAAATGCTAATACAACAGATGCTGGCAATCTGAAATAAAAACAGGAAATACTGGAAATGCTCAGCAGGTTAGGCAGTATATGTATTAGAAAGAAGGTTAACCTACCAGGGTAATGATCTTGCAAAAGAACATTTTACATATCTCTTGAAATTTTGGCTAGGAATTTTGACTGCTAGTGGAATTGGGAAAGGATGCAGGTATGACAGGAATATCACATTCCTAGAATGCAGCACTGTATCCTATCAGCTCTGAAATATGATCAGTTTTCAAAGGGAGGGCAGAAGGGGAATGAAAAAGGAATGCACTTGCCTCCAATTATGCTTTTCTATCAAACTTCTTTAAGGAGATTGTTAACGGGCCAGGACAGGTGAGACGTGAACTTTCAATCTTTGGTTTTGGAGATTTAAACAAACAATCTGGTACTTTTTACAGGACAGTTGTCAGGTTCAATTGACCATAAGTTAAAACTCCCTTTTTGATATGGATAAATTTCAGAAGCTGGGCGTTCTTGTGCTTTACTTTGCACTTGGTCTTTTGGCCACTTCTGTGCTCAGACAGGCTGCCTGCTCTCTTCAGTCAGTCCTTCATGCAACAGCGGGCACTACATTGGCTGCCAGCTCTCTCTGCCAGAGAATCTGATAATGCGTGAGACTGTCTCGTAGATGTTCAATGTTCTTCACTGCCTGATTTGTCCAGTTGAGAAACACAGTAGCATCAGCTTTGGCTGGTGGCACTTAATTCCTTTCAGAAAACTGTGTTCAATTCTCATCTCAGATGTTTTGTGGTCATGCATCTGCACTGATTCTCTGGAGCAATACCAAAGAAAAGGTTCTGTCCTTTGGATGAAATGGTGAATCATGACTCTGCCATCATCCTTTTGAGGTTGGGCAAAACAGAAAAAGACCACTCAACCCACATATTTTCTGAAAGGGACAATTCATCAAGTGCCAGTCTCTTGTCTTTCCCCTGTCGTCCTGTAAATTTTTCTTTTCAAGCGATAATGCAATTCAATTTTGAATGCCTCGCTGATCCCAACTTCAACATCCTCAGGTAGTGCATTCTGGGTTCTAACTGTTCCTTTCTCCTCTCAGAGGGAATTGCTTTAATGAAAAGCAAGGAAATAACATGGGCATGTATATTTCCCAAATCAATATAATTTAAAACCAGAATATCTGATTATTGCTGCCTTTGGGTGTATGCTGTGGGCAAACAGGCTTGATGATGTCATACACTACAACAGTGAGTATGCTTAAAAAGTATTTCACTGACTGAAGCACCTGGAGTTCTATTATCATGAGAAACATCACGTTTTTGTTCTTGAAGTACAAACAACCTTGACTGCAACTTTCAAAAGACCACATACAATCTCTCAACTGTTGACTCTTCCTTTGTTCGTCTCTGGACACAAGGGAGATCCAGCTGCCTGAGCATTCTCAATGTCTGGAAGATTATGGTGCAAAGCCATGTTTACAGGCTATAAACAAGGCCTCTGAAGCCAGAGAGAGCACACTGCCCTCAAGGTTGGTGGTGTTTATTGCTGCAGTGACACAGAATTTTATCTGGGCAAAAGATGTGTTTATATCTACAAAGCAAAGAATATCACTGTGACTCCTGGTGGTAAACCACACAAGACTTATGTTTATTTGGGGTAAGGTGACTCGTGCTCATGGAAACAGTGGCACAGAGCACGCAATGTTCAGCAGTTTGCTGCCGGCTGAAGATTGTGGAGATGCTCTGCCCACCATGAATCATAAAGCACAGCTGTTAGAAATTGAAAAGTTGCAAAATGATGTAAATTGCAAAAAAAAAACAGTCATGCCCAACACTGCAAGGACAAACACCTTTTGAAATTCTCCTTGATCCCTTGAAAAACATTGATATCTCCGTCTAGCATTGCAATCTTTATTAAAAATCAATTAGCTATATTCAGCATCCAGGTTTAGCCTGCCAATGTGTGAGGTTCACAGCTTGTTCTTTGGAGAGGAGAAGTCTACATGTCACAGTTCCCAACAAGTTCCCTATCCTTCCATGTGAGCGAATGTTGAATGTCCCACCCCAGCCCATTCAGTTATATTAGCTACAGAAGTGTGCATTCCTCCAATGTGTACGTGCACATGTTGATACCTCATGATCAAGGCAAGCACTAGATGTGTCTGTCATTGACCTGTGATGTGCTCATGATTCAACTTGTAAACACTCACCATCTACTCATGACTGGATAACAAGAACTGTCTGTAGACCTACATGGTAGCATAAATCAGCACATTTAAACACCTTGTGCACTGAGTATAACCGTTATGTTTACAAATCAAAACATATGGTGCTGGTGAACAATCTCACTCAAATTTATTGATAATAATTGCTTGTTGCACTGATCACGGTAAATAAATCAAAAGAGTATGTTTTTTAGGTTGTACTTTTATTTGGTAAATAGAATATTGAAGAATAGGTATCACTGGACATACATCTAGCATCCACTGTTTATTTAAATCACTGCCCATTAAATACATTGTAAATGTGAACTATCAATCTTTTAATGCTTAGAAAAGGTATCTAACATGTTACATCTACTAGACCTCTTCAAGTGAAAGGCCAATTGGAATTTTCTATTTACAGAACAAAAACTTGTTTAATTATAAAGATAAGTAATAGATTACAACAATTAATTAGTGGAACTGATGGTTTGGCTTTAACCATGGGGTAATACTGGTTATGTTAATTGTCCATGGAGGCAGTGGCTGGGTTTTAACTGGAAACCTGGCACGTCCCATTCACAGGTCTCAGGTGTGCAGACTGCAGCATTATTTCACTGCATTCACAATCGTATTGCAGCTGTAGCCAAGGACTGGAAATGACATTAAGAACATTAACTAGTATTATTTCACTCGCCACTTATATTGGAATGAGTTCAAAAGATCTTAATTTTTAATTAGTGACATTAAAATGAAAACAGAACCTTGCATTTGGAACAGATCATAATTCAATCTTATATAAGCAGAGCACTGCACTAGCTAGGATTAAAAAGTGAGCTGATATGAAAAAAAACATAAAAAACATAAATTCTCCTATTTGCACAAAGTCTCTAACTTGCCCGTATGCAATGCAATAAATGCTTATAAAATCTTTCAAAGAGGCACCCCATCTATTCCATTGCATATTAGGTGACCTCTGTGCTCCGAAGAGTTAATTCTGGCATGTCATTTTGCACATGACAAGACATTCTAATGGTCCAGATAAATCTTCTCACCAACTATTATTAATCAGGCTGGTGTACGGATGGTTGTTTGCAGTTTTAACAGAAAGCCAATATCTACTGACACTCATTCTGATTTTTCATGCCTCTCATTTTCCAACTTACCTTTATAAATATATATAATCAGACAAGCAAACAATGGCTTATATGACCCCACTGCAGGGATCTATGCATTAATCAACGTATTCAATGCTATTCTTGTCTGGGGAACTATGGTTTCTTGTCAATCCAGTTCTACTGGAGGTGGTAAAAGGAGAGTAATCTTTTCTTTCTGTCGGATTAAATTATTGATGGAGTTTCCCTTTGTATGAATGTCTTTTAAAACCGACAGTCTGTCACCACTCAGTCCCACCACCATATGTTGAATTTTACGAGTCACGAATTTACAAGAGTTTGCCTTTAGGGACACCATGATCTGTGTTTATAAGATCTTGCAACTCTCCTTGAAAATTAGACCACTTTGGATTTGGAAACAGCACACAAAAGTCAGTTGGTTCGTTGTAATGTGTGCTTCATAAGTTATAGCTTTTGTTACAGTTTTAATAAACTAACCCAAGGAGTTAATCATTCTCTGATAAGTGATTCATTATTAAACTGTTAACATGTCAGTCACATTGACCAAAATGTTGGTCAACCTGCATGTCTGAAACCTGGGCTATACCGCACTGGTTTTACAGTAGGAACAGTCTTAGCTGTTTGAAAATAGGACTTTATCTATATCTGGAAAGACGGCCCACCATAGAAAGATGCAGACCGATCCGCTGACAACTCTGTAGTCCCAGCAGCACGAGGAATAAGAGATGGCCATTGATGGAATTACAGGTGGCCCAAGTAGTAGATTCAGATATTGGAAAGCAGGCCCCTGAAAGGGGTACTTGTGGGCGGGGGGGCACACTATTCTGACTTGGAACTTATTCCATCCATGGCTGTTAATTTAAAATCTTGGAAAGCCCTCCCTACTAGCACTGTGGGTGTACCTGCATCACAAAGATTGCAGTAGTTCCAGTACATGCAATTTTTCCGTCACCTTCTCAAGGACATTTCAGAATGGCAATAAATGCTGGCCATGCTAAGAACAAATGAACCCAACACTCCTTTCATGCTCCAGCAAACTGTCTCACTTGGTATCTATTTTTTGATAATACTGATGAAACCTAGAACTTGCTGTGTGAGGTACCATGTGCACAAGCCCACAATCTACAATTCCCCTGTGTACATCATTGATACATCTACAGGCTGAGCAATTGACGAATCAATAAACACTATTTTTCTCAACTGTCACATAAGAATTAATTTTTAAAAGCCTTGATTTTGTAATTCTATAAACGACTTGCAGGGAGTATCGAGTGAAAGTGGAGCTCTAATTTTCCACAGCTCATGAATGGAGCATGAGACAATCAATTTTTATTGATAACTAAAGGTAACCAGGATATTATAGCCTAAAATTTTATGTCTCTCTTGTCCCACCAGAATGAATAGATTTTATAACAGAGTTACAAGCCATTTGGTCCAACAACTTGCACTACCGTTGTGTACTCTCCAAACAAGCAAATAATTCTATAAACATTTACGCAGCCTGTTTCAATATTTTTCAACCCTATTTTCTCATTGAGCCATCCAATCTAATTTTGAATGTTGACATAGTTTCTATCTCGCCTGCTTATCCTACAATCCAACTCCCCAGCCTTGCAACACCAAGGGAGTTTCTTCCATCCTTTATTGCAAATCTATTGTCAAATCTCCAATCGACAACCTTGTGTTCTTGAAGTCAGAAAGATGAGAACCAACTCTCATCTGTTGCATCTTTCCATATCTTTAAACACTCCATTATTCTACTCTGTATTCTGTGTTGTTCTAATATGTAAAAGGCAACATGCTTTTCAAGTTCTCCTTTTTATTTGTACTTCAGAGATTTTCACAGGCCACAGAAAAAAGATGCTGGTTTTACCATTCATGTTTTAATTACTGTTCTTCACAAAGCCTGGAACCCTTATAATATTCTGTTACTCAGAGCCTGCCTGAGTAAGGGTACAAAAAATCTTTTATGAGTTGAAATATGGCTAGGATCAGAATTGCATTTCTGAAGCATGCAGATGTACCTTGACTGCTGGTAATGCATTCCAATCCAGAAAGATCTGGGCTATTAATCTGCAACATAAATGTTGTTGAAAATTTATTGCAATAGATAGTTCACCTGATGAGAGAAGTGGACAAATTCTTTTGAACTAACAGAACCTGCACCTCTCTTAGTAATTTTGGCCAACTTATTTACTTACAAATGTGAGGTGATGCATTTAGGCAAGTCTAATTCTCGAGCGAATTATACAATGAATGGAAGAGCCTTGGGAAAAGTTGATGGGCAGAGAGATCTGAGAGTGCAGGTCCATTGTATCCTGAAGGTTGCTGCATAGGTGGATAAAGATTATGGAAAGATGTTGTTCCTCCAATTTATGGTCTGATTCACCTTGGTAATGGAAGATCCCGAGGATGGACATGTTGGAGAGGGAGTATGAAGGGGAATTGAAATGGGCAGTTATCAGGAGACACGCTGACCCTTACGGGCCCAACAGACAATAGGTGCAGGAGTAGGACATTCTGCCCTTTGAGCCTGCACCACCATTCATTATGATCATGGCTGATCATCCTCAATCAGTATCCCGTTCCTGTCTTATCTCCATAACCCTTGATTCCACTATCCTTGGAGCTCTATCCAACTCTTCCTTAAACAAATCCAGGGACTGGGCCTCCACTGCCTTCTGGGGCAGAGCATTCCACACGCCTACCACTCTCTGGGTGAAGAGGTTTCTCTTCATCTCTGTCCTAAATGGCCTACCCCTTATTTTTAAGCTGAGTCTTCTGGTTCGGGACTCACCCATCAGCGGAAACATGTTTCCTGCCTCCAGAGTGTCCAATCCTTTAATAATCGTATACGTCTCAATCAGATCCCCTCTCAGTCTTCTAAACTCAAGGGTATACAAGCCCAGTTGCTCCAATCTTTCAACATAAGATAGTCCCGCCATTCCAGGAATTGACCTCGTGAACCTACTCTGCACTCCCTCAATAGCCAGAATGTCTTTCCTCAAATTTGGAGACATGAACTGCACACAATATTCCAGATGTGGTCTCACTTGGGCCCTGTACAGCTGCAGAAGAACCTCTTTGCTTCTATACTCAATCCCTCTTGTTATGAACTTCACTACCTGCTGTACCTGCATGCTTGCCTTCATTGACTGATGTACAAGAACACTCAGGTCTCTTTGTACTGCCCCTTTACCTAACTTGACTCCATTTAGGTAGTAATCTGTCTTCCTGTTCTTGCCATCAAAGTGGATAACCACACATTATCCACATTAAACTGCATCTGCCATGCATCTGTCCACTCACCTAACCTATCCAGGTCACCCTGTAATCTCCTAACATCCTCCTCACATTTCACCCTGCCACCCAGCTTTGTCTCATCAGCAAATTTGCTAATGTTACTATTAATACCACCTTCTATATCATTAAAATATATTGTAAAAAGCTGCGGTCCCAGCACTGATCCCTGCGGTACCCCATTGGTCACCGCCTGCCATTCCGAAAGGGAGCCGTTTATCACTACTCTTTGTTTCCTGTCAGCCAACCAATTTTCAATCCAAGTCAGTACTTTGTCCCCAATACCATGCACCCTAATTTTGCTCACTAACCTCCTATGTGGGACTTTATCAAAGGCTTTCTGAAAGTCCAGGTACACTACATCCACTGGATCTCCCTTGTCCATCTTC
>NC_057714.1:58943617-58945344 GCF_004010195.1 Chiloscyllium plagiosum
TTCCCAGTCCTCCGTTTTCCCACTCATCTTTGCTATGTTATACTTTTTCTCTTTTGACTTTATATGTTTCTTAACTTCCCTCGTCAGCCACGGCCACCCCTGCCTCCTCATAGGATCTTTCTTCCTTTTTGGAATGAACTGATCCTGCATCTTCTGCATTATACCCAGAAATATCTGCTATTGTTCCTCCACTGTCATCCCTGCTTCGGTATTGCACCACTGAACTATGGCCAGCTCCTCCCTCATAGTTCCATAGTTCCCTTTATTCAACAGAAATATTGTCACTTCTGATTGTACCCTCTCCCTTTCAAATTGCAGATTGAAGCTTGTTATATTATGGTCACTACCTCCTAATGGCTCCTTCACTTCGAGGTCCCTGATCAATTCTGGTTTGTTGCACAATACCAGATCCAGAATTGCCTTCTCCCTGGTGGGCTCCAGCACCAGCTGTTCTAAGAATCCATCTCTGAGGCACTCGGAGGCCCAACTGAGATACTCGGTGAAACGTGTCCTTAGTTGATGTTGGTAGAATTGGATACAGTAAACTAAGGTGGAGGAGATTCAGGTGAACTCTAACTTATTTACTTACAGAGCTCTCTCACTAACAATATTTCATTATTACAGATTTAATTTTTATTTTAAATAAAAAGGACAATGTAGACTGAGATCTTGCGATCCAATTTTATGAAAAGGATTCATGTTACTAAGGCCTCAGAACTGCATGTTGAATATTTGTTGCAATAAAATACCATACCTATTTATTAATATTAGTTATGCATCCAGATAGATTTTTAAAAATTATGAATAACCATTGTTAAATAATACCTAAAAACTACGAAAATCATCGTAAATTAAATGGTAGTTAATTTTACTGAAAAATGAATAATGACCAGCAATACGTAATTTGATAAGAATAATAAAACACATTGAGAGAATTATCAAGAGATAAAAGAGCTGATACATACTTTTCCCAATAACTCTTATGAAATAATGTAGCTTAGGTAACTGCCTATCTGCCATGAAGTCTTGGATAAAATCATATTTTTTCCAGTTGAACTATGAACAAATATCGAAATCGTAAATTTGTTCTTCACTTTCCACCACCACTGCAGGAGTTCACGAAGCATGAACCAAACGATGTATAATCTCAGCAACCTGTTTGACCCTGAGCAGCAGGAAACCCATATCCTATATAACTATGAAAACATATTTATAACTGCACAATTTTGTGCAATTGCATCTGTTATTTTCAAGGTTGTTTCTGCTGAAACTGCTAAGCACGTTTTCATAGGCACCTTTTATTGGCAGAATCATCACTAGTGCCCTTTCCTTTTCCTCACAGTACAAATTAAAACTATCCAAATTTGGCAGTTTATGTCATTACTCACCCAACTATCCTATCTCAGATCCATATATTCCTTGTCATTCTTTTCAAGTTCTTACACAGCTATTCCTCCTGAGGTGGCTGAGGAAATAGCGGAGGCGTTGGTTGAGATCTTTCAAAAGTCACTGGAGTCAGGGAAAGTCCCGGATGATTGGAAGATCGCTGTTGTAACCCCCTTGTTCAAAAAAGGATCAAGACAAAAGATGGAAAATTATAGGCCAATTAGCCTAACCTCGGTTGTTGGTAAAATTCTAGAATCCATCATTAAGGATGAGGTTTCTAAATTTTTGGAAGAGCAGGGTCGGATTAGAACAAGTCAACATGGATTTAGTAAGGGGAGGTC